>NW_027593498.1:5000-15000 GCF_964213995.1 Mustelus asterias
AGACATGTTTCACATAGAAATCATAGAATCCTTACAGTGCAGAAGAAGGCAATTCGGCCCATCGAGTCTGCACCGACCACAATCCCACCCAGGCCCTACCCCCATAACCCCACATATATACCCGGCTAATCTCCCTGACACGAAGGGGCAATTTAGCATGGCCAATCCACCTAACCTGCACATCTTTGGGACACTAAGGGGCAATTTAGCACGGCCAATCCACTAACCTACACATCCTTGGGACACTAAGGGGCAATTTAGCATGGCCAATCCACTAACCTACACATCCTTGGGACACTAAGGGGCAATTTAGCATGGCCAATCCACCTAACCCGCACATCTTTGGACACTAAGGGGCAATTTAGCATGGCCAATCCACTAACCTACACATCTTTGGGACACTAAGGGGCAATTTAGCACGGCCAATCCACTAACCTACACATCTTTGGGACACTAAGAGGCAATTTAGCATGGCCAATCCCCCTAACCCGCACATCTTTGGACACTAAGGGGCAATTTAGCATGGCCAATCCACTAACCTACACATCTTTGGGACAATAAGGGGCAATTTAGCATGGCCAATCCACCTAACCTACACATCTTTGGACACTAAGGGGCAATTTAGTACGGCCAATCCACCTAACCCGGACATCTTTGGACACTAAGGGGCAATTTAGCACGGGCAATCCACCTAACCAGCACGTCTTTCAGACTGTGGGAGGAAACCGGAGCACCCGGAGGAAACCCACGCAGACACGGGGAGAACGTGCAGACTCCACACAGACAGTGACCCAAGCCGGGAATCGAACCCAGGTCCCTGGAGCTGTGAGGCAGCAGTGCTAACCCACTGTGTGGCCACCTTGCCGCCTACATATTAGTATGTTTTGCATTTCATGTGTTAGTATGTTTCACATGTTTCGCATGTTTATGTTTCACACAGGGATAATCCGGGAATTTATAGGCTGGTAGAGCCTGACGTCAGTGATGTGGGGAAGCTTCTGGAGAAGATACTGCGGGACAGGAGGGGAGGCGATGGCCCAGTGGTATTATCGCCAGACTATTAATCCAGAAACTCAGCGAATGTTCTGGGGGACCCGGGTTCGAATCCCACCGCAGCAGATGGTGGAATTTGAATTCAATAAAAAATATCTGGGATTAAGAATCTACTGATGACCCATTGTCGGAAAAACCCATCTGGTTCCCTTTAGGGAAGGAAATCTGCCGTCCTTACCCCGGTCTGGCCTACATGTGACTCCAGAGCCCCACAGCAATGTGGTTGACTCTCAACTGTCCTCTTCAAGGGCAACTAGGGATGGGCAATAAATGCTGGCCCAGCCGGCGACGCCCATTGCCCAGGGATGGATAAAAAATAAGGTTATGTGCGCCTTAGGAAGCAAATGGACTAGTTAGTGACAGGCAGCATGGTTTTGTACGGGGAAGGTCATGTCTCACCAACTTGATTGAGTCTCTTTGAAGAGGTGACAAAGATATTTGATGAGGGAAGGGCGGCGGATGTAGTTTATATGGACTTCAGTAAGGTGCTTGACAAGGTCCCACATGGGACCACTGCTGGTGCCAAAACTGGTGGGCTGGCTTGATGGATACAGAACTTGGTTCTTGAAGACAGAGAGTAACGATGGAAGGGTGTTTTTCAGAATGGAGATGTGTAGCTAGTGGTGTTCCTCAGGGATCAGTGCTGGGACCTCTTGTATAAATAAATGATCTGGAGGAAAATGTGAGTGCGCTGATTAGTAAGTTTGCGGATGAGACGAAGATTGGTGGAGTTGCTGATACTGCTGGGGATTGTCAGACGATACAACAGGATAGAGATAGATTGGAGACTTGGGCACAGACATGGCAGATGGAGTTTAATCCGGAGAAATGTGAGGTGATGCATTTTGGAGGATCAAATGTAGGTGTGAATTAGACTGTGAATGGCAGATCCCTTAGGAACATCAACATGCAGAGGGATCGGGGCGTGCAGGTCCACAGTTCCCTAAAAGTGGCAGCACAGGAGGCCAAGGTGATTAAGAAGGCATCTGGCATGCTTGCCTTCATCAGCCGGGGCATTGAGTACAAGAGTTGGCAAATCATGTTGCAGCAAAAGCCGTGGTTCGGCCGCATTTGGAATATTGCGTGCAGATCTGGTCGCCACACTGCCAGAAGGACATGGAAGCTTTGGAGAGAGTGCAGGGAAGGTTCACCAGGATGTTGCCTGGTCTCGAGGGTGTTGGCTATGAGGAGAAGGTTGAATAAACTAGGATTGTTTTCACTGGAAAGATGGAGGCTGAGGGGAGACCTGGTCTACAGAACGATGAGAGGCAGAGACAGGGTGGATAGTCTGAGGCTTATTCCCCAGGGTGGAAGTGCCAATTACACGGGGGCACAGGTTCAAGGTGAGAGGGGGCAAGTTTAAGGGGGAGGTGCGGGGGGAGGTTTTTCACGCAGAGAGCGGTGGGTGCCTGGAACGCGCTGCCAGAGGAGGTGGTGGAAGCAAACATATTAGTGACATTTAAGAGGCATCTGGATGGGGACATGAATAGGAAGGGAAGAGAGGGATACAGACCGAGTAATGGGAGAAGGTTTTTCATTAACTTTAGTTAGGGCATCATGATCGGCACGGGCTTGGAGGGCCGAAGGGCCTGTTCCTGTGCTGTACTGTTCTTTGTTCTTAGTTCATATGTTAGTACGTTTTGCATGTCATATGTTTCACATGTTTCTGTTTCACAAGGTTCATGTGTTCATATGTTTCACATGTTCGTATGTTTTGCATGCTTCATATGTTAGTATGTTTCACATGTTTCATATGTTTACATGTTTCACATTTCATATATTAACGTGTCACGTGTTTCGTAGGATTGTATGTTTCAGATCTTTCAAATGTCTGCAGGTTTCACGTGTTCTTACATTTCACATGTTTCACGCGGTTCATTTGTTAGCATGGTTCACATGTTTGTATGTTTTACACATGTTTTGCATGTTTTAAATGTTCATGTGAGCCAGGTTCAGATGTTTGCATGTTTTGCGGTTGCATGTTCCCCACATTCACAGGTTTGACATGTCTGCATGTTTATGTTGGTGCATATCATGTTTGGATCCATCCCGTGCTGCATATGTGTGCGCGTGCATCATATGTATGTACGTTTCATGTGTTGGTGTGTGTAGTGCGTGTGTATATACCATAGCACAAACCTCGCGGGGCAGAGCTTGGGACTTGGGTTAATGATTTACCCTCCTGTGGTGTCTAATAAACCCCAGTAAAGACCCCCAGTTAATCTCGCTGCCCCTCGCTGTGTGATGTGGTTCCAACAGCGAGACCCATTGCCTGGGACAAGTACTGCGGAGTCAGATTGAGAGGGGGATTGGAGGCAAGGGGGGGGGGGGGAAGTCCTCGCGATGAACTGAGGGGACTTTGCAAGGCTGAGCGATCCAAGGAACGCTGGTCTCCGCTGACGCAGGAAAACGGACCCTTTCCTTCTCCGATACCAGAGCCTGGGGACAGGCCGCAATGAAGAAAGCCTTCCCACGGGCATGGAACGATGGGGAACCAAGGGAGGCACAGATTGCCAATGGAAGACAAGGAAGAATCTCTTCCAGGTATCGCATGGTGAGGTTCTGCAGTGCGCGACACAGAAATGGGCCGGAGGTGGGTTCCATCGAGGCTTCCGAAGGGAGACTTGGATTGTCAGCCGTGTGAACCATCTACAAGATGCACCGCAGCGACTCGCCAAGGCTCCTTCAACAGCACCTTCCAAACCCGCCACCTCTACCATCTAGAAGGGCAAGGGGGGGGGGCAGCAGACACATGGGGAACACCCACCGCCTGCAAGCTCCCCCTCCGAGCCACTCACCATCCCGACTGGGAAATATATCGGCCGTTCCTTCACTGGGGCTGGGGTCAAAATCCCGGAACTCCCTCCCTAACAGCACTGTGGGTGTACCTACCCCACACACGGGGACTGACTGATGTCCAATAACAATCCCGGAACTCCCTCCCTAACAGCGCTGTGGGTGTACCTACCCCACACACGGGGACTGACTGATGTCCAATAACAATCCTGGAACTCCCTCCCTGACAGCACTGTGGGTGTACCTACCCCACACACGGGGACTGACTGATGTCCAATAACAATCCCGGAACTCCCTCCCTAACAGCGCTGTGGGTGTACCTACCCCACACACGGGGACTGACTGATGTCCAATAACAATCCTGGAACTCCCTCCCTAACAGCACTGTGGGCCTACCTACCCCACACGGGGACTGACTGATATCCAATAACAATCCCGGAACTCCCTCCCTAACTGCACTGTGGGTGTACCTACCCCACACGGGGACTGACTGATATCCAATAACAATCTTGGAACTCCCTCCCTAACAGCGCTGTGGGAGTACCTACCACACACAGGGACAGACTGATGTCCAACAACAATCCTGGAACTCCCTCCCTAACAGCACTGTGGGTTCCAATGTTAGGGGGGGTGAGTTCTGGGATTGTTATTGGACATCAGTCAGTCCCTGTGTGTGGGGTAGGTACACCCACAGTGCCGTTAGGGAGGGAGTTCCAGGATTGTTATTGGACATCAGTCAGTCCCCGTGTGTGGGGTAGGTACACCCACAGCGCTGTTAGAGAGGGAGTTCCAGGATTGTTATTGGACATCAGTCAGTCCCCGTGTGTGGGGTAGGTACACCCACAGTGCTGTTAGGGAGCGAGTTCCAGGATTGTTATTGGATATCAGTCAGTCCCCGTGTGTGGGGTAGGTACACCCACAGTGCTGTGAGGGAGGGAGTTCCGGGATTGTTATTGGACATCAGTCAGTCCCTGTGTGTGAGGTAGGTACACCCACAGTGCCGTTAGGGAGGGAGTTCCAGGATTGTTATTGGACATCAGTCAGTCCCCGTGTGTGGGGTAGGTACACCCACAGTGCTGTTAGGGAGCGAGTTCCGGGATTGTTATTGGACATCAGTCAGTCCCTGTGTGTGAGGTAGGTACACCCACAGTGCCGTTAGGGAGGGAGTTCCAGGATTGTTATTGGACATCGGTCAGTCCCCGTGTGTGGGGTAGGTACACCCACAGTGCTGTTAGGGAGCGAGTTCCAGGATTGTTATTGGATATCAGTCAGTCCCCGTGTGTGGGGTAGGTACACCCACAGTGCTGTTAGGGAGGGGGTTCCAGGATTGTTATTGGACATCAGTCAGTCCCCGTGTGTGAGGTAGGTACACCCACAGCGCTGTTAGGGAGGGAGTTCCAGGATTGTTATTGGACATCAGTCAGTCCCCGTGTGTGAGGTACGTACACCCACAGTGCTGTTAGGGAGGGAGTTCCAGGATTGTTATTGGACATCAGTCAGTCCCTGTGTGTGGGGTAGGTACACCCACAGTGCCGTTAGGGAGGGAGTTCCAGGATTGTTATTGGACATCAGTCAGTCCCCGTGTGTGGGGTAGGTACACCCACAGCGCTGTTAGAGAGGGAGTTCCAGGATTGTTATTGGACATCAGTCAGTCCCCGTGTGTGGGGTAGGTACACCCACAGTGCTGTTAGGGAGCGAGTTCCAGGATTGTTATTGGATATCAGTCAGTCCCCGTGTGTGGGGTAGGTACACCCACAGTGCTGTGAGGGAGGGAGTTCCGGGATTGTTATTGGACATCAGTCAGTCCCTGTGTGTGAGGTAGGTACACCCACAGTGCCGTTAGGGAGGGAGTTCCAGGATTGTTATTGGACATCAGTCAGTCCCCGTGTGTGGGGTAGGTACACCCACAGTGCTGTTAGGGAGCGAGTTCCGGGATTGTTATTGGACATCAGTCAGTCCCTGTGTGTGAGGTAGGTACACCCACAGTGCCGTTAGGGAGGGAGTTCCAGGATTGTTATTGGACATCGGTCAGTCCCCGTGTGTGGGGTAGGTACACCCACAGTGCTGTTAGGGAGCGAGTTCCAGGATTGTTATTGGATATCAGTCAGTCCCCGTGTGTGGGGTAGGTACACCCACAGTGCTGTTAGGGAGGGGGTTCCAGGATTGTTATTGGACATCAGTCAGTCCCCGTGTGTGAGGTAGGTACACCCACAGCGCTGTTAGGGAGGGAGTTCCAGGATTGTTATTGGACATCAGTCAGTCCCCGTGTGTGAGGTACGTACACCCACAGTGCTGTTAGGGAGGGAGTTCCAGGATTGTTATTGGACATCAGTCAGTCCCCGTGTGTGGGGTAGGTACACCCACAGCGCTGTTAGGGAGGGAGTTCCAGGATTGTTATTGAACATCAGTCAGTCCCCGTGTGTGGGGTAGGTACACCCACAGTGCTGTTAGGGAGGGAGTTCCGGGATTTTGACCCCAGCCACAGTGAAGGAACGGCCGATATATTTCCCAGTCGGGATGGTGAGTGGCTCGGAGGGGGAGCTTGCAGGCGGTGGGTGTTCCCCATGTGTCTGCTGCCCCCCCCCCCCCTTGTCCTTCTAGATGGTAGAGGTGGCGGGTTTGGAAGGTGCTGTTGAAGGAGCCTTGGCGAGTCGCTGCGGTGCATCTTGTAGATGGTTCACACGGCTGTGTCGGGGGTGGAGGGAGTGAGTGTTTGTGGTCAGCGTGTCGATCGAGCGGGGCTGCTTTGTCCTGGATGGAAGCTGTGGCGAAGAGACTTCCAGACTTACAACATTGACTCTGTTCTCTCGCACAGATTGAAAAATAAGGAGAAAGACCCTGAGGAGCGAGAGAAGGAGAAATTTCTTTCCGTAGATGGTTGTGAGTCTTTGGAATTCTCAACCACCACAGAGTGACGTGGAAGATGGGTCACTGAGTATGTTTACAGCAGAGATTGAGATTTCTAAATAGTAATGACTTAAAGGGTTGTTGGGATAGTGTTGGGGGGAATATAGGCAGTGAAGTGGATGGTGGCGCTGCTGCCTCACAGCGCCAGGGACCCCGATTCGATTCCCGGCTCGGGTCACTGTCTGTGCGGAGTCTGCACATTCTCCCCGTGTCTGCATGGGTTTCCTCCGGGTGCTCCGGTTTCCTCCCACAGTCCGAAAGACGTGCAGGTTAGGTGGATTGGCCATGCTAAATTGCCCCTTAGTGTCCAAAGATGTGCAGGTTAGGTGGATTGGCCGTGCTAAATTGCCCTTTAGTGTCCAAAGATGTGCGGGTTAGGTGGATTGTGCTAAATGGGCAGGTTTCTGGGGAAGAGGCAGGGAGTTGGGCCTGGCAAAGATACTCTTCCGGAGAGTCGGTACAGACTCACTGGACCAGCTGGTCTCCTTCTGCACTGCAGGGACACAAGAATGAATATCAGAGCATGATGAAGGGGCAGAATGGCCTCCTCCTGTGCTCTCAGGTATTTGTCCTGATTGTTTGAGATTGTTGATGAGGGGGTGATGGTGTTGGGGGAGGGGGGGTCTCGCCCTGTATCGAGTTCGCGCGAGGCCCTTTGCTGGGATATGGAACCTGAAGATTCACTTGTTGACCTAAACAGCGCGGGTGAGGTGATTGAAATCCTTGCGCCACGATGAGCAGGTCTTGGGTGCTGGACCACTGGCGTTAACCACCGCGACTTTCCAGAGGGTCCCCTGCTCCTCTGTGGGTGGAGGGCATCTCCTCTCCACCATGTGTACCCCTTGAGAACCTGATACCCCATCGAGTCTGCTCTCCCATTCAATGGGACCATGGCTGATCTGATGCATTCCTCAGCTCCACGTTCCCGCCTTATCCCCTTGCTGGCTAAGAATCTGTCTGTCTCAGCCTGGGACAACGGGCCAGCCTCTGCAGCCCTCAGCGGGAAAGAATTCCACAGAATCATTCCACCACCACCACCACCCCCCTCTCCCCCCACCCCCCGCGCTCCCCCCCAACTCCCCCCCCCATCCCCCCCAACCACCGCCCCACCCCCCCTCCCCCCCAATCCCATCGGAAGAAGAGATTCCTCCTCATTCTCTGACTTCAATGGGCTAGTCCCACATTCTCCCCCCACTCCCCCGTGGGAGTGAGTCCCACATTCTCCCCCCACTCCCCCGTGGGAGTGAGTCCCACATTCTCCCCCCACTCACCCCATGGGAGCGAGTCCCACATTCTACCCCCACTCCCCCCATGGGAGCGAGTCCCACATTCTCCCCCCACTCACCCCATGGGAGCGAGTCCCACATTCTCCCCCCACTTACCCCATGGGAGCGAGTCCCACATTCTCCCCCCACTCCCCCGTGGGAGTGAGTCCCACATTCTCCCCCCACTCCCCCGTGGGAGCGAGTCCCACATTCTCCCCCCCACTCCCCCGTGGGAGTGAGTCCCACATTCTCCCCCCACTCACCCCATGGGAGCGAGTCCCACATTCCCCCCCACTCCCCCCGTGGGAGCGAGTCCCACATTCTACCCCCACTCCCCCCGTGGGAGCGAGTCCCACATTCCCCCCCACTCCCCCCGTGGGAGCGAGTCCCACATTCTACCCCCACTCACCCCATGGGAGCGAGTCCCACATTCCCCCCCACTCCCCCCAGGGGAGCGAGTCCCACATTCTCCCCCACTCCCCCCGGGGGAGCGAGTCCCACATTCTCCCCCACTCCCCCCGTGGGAGCGAGTCCCACATTCTCCCCCCACTCCCCCCGTGGGAGCGAGTCCCACATTCTCCCCCACTCCCCCCGTGGGAGCGAGTCCCGCATTCTCCCCCACTCCCCCCGTGGGAGCGAGTCCCACATTCTCCCCCCACTCCCCCCGTGGGAGCGAGTCCCACATTCTCCCCCACTCCCCCCGTGGGAGCGAGTCCCACATTCTCCCCCCACTCCCCCCGTGGGAGCGAGTCCCACATTCTCCCCCCACACCCCCCGGGGGAGCGAGTCCCACATTCTCCCCCACTCCCCCCGTGGGAGCGAGTCCCACATTCTCCCCCCACTCCCCCCGTGGGAGCGAGTCCCACATTCTCCCCCCACACCCCCCGGGGGAGCGAGTCCCACATTCTCCCCCACTCCCCCCGTGGGATGAGTGCGGCTCCAAAAACACTCGAGAAGCTCGACCCCATCCAGGACAAAGCAGCCCCGCTCGATCGACACGCTGACCACAAACACTCACTCCCTCCACCCCCGACACAGCCGTGTGAACCATCTACAAGATGCACCGCAGCGACTCGCCAAGGCTCCTTCGACAGCACCTTCCAAACCCGCCACCTCTACCATCTAGAAGGACAAGGGGGGGGGCAGCAGACACATGGGGAACACCCACCGCCTGCAAGTTCCCCCTCCGAGCCACTCACCATCCCGACTGGGAAATATATCGGCCGTTCCTTCACTGTGGCTGGGGTCAAAATCCCGGAACTCCCTCCCTAACAGCACTGTGGGTGTACCTACCCCACACACGGGGACTGACTGATGTCCAATAACAATCCTGGAACTCCCTCCCTAACAGCACTGTGGGTGTACCTACCTCACACACGGGACTGACTGATGTCCAATAACAATCCCGGAACTCCCTCCCTAACAGCACTGTGGGTGTACCTACCTCACACACGGGACTGACTGATGTCCAATAACAATCCCGGAACTCCCTCCCTAACAGCACTGTGGATGTACCTACCTCACACACGGGGATTGACTGATATCCAATAACAATCCCGGAACTCCCTCCCTAACAGCACTGTGGGTGTACCTACCTCACACACGGGGACTGACTGATATCCAATAACAATCCTGGAACTCCCTCCCTAACAGCACTGTGGGTGTACCTACACCACACACGGGGACTGACTGATGTCCAATAACAATCCCGGAACTCCCTCCCTAACAGCACTGTGGGTGTACCTACCTCACACACGGGACTGACTGATGTCCAATAACAATCCCGGAACTCCCTCCCTAACAGCACTGTGGATGTACCTACCTCACACACGGGGATTGACTGATATCCAATAACAATCCCGGAACTCCCTCCCTAACAGCACTGTGGGTGTACCTACCTCACACACGGGGACTGACTGATATCCAATAACAATCCTGGAACTCCCTCCCTAACAGCACTGTGGGTGTACCTACACCAC
>NW_027593498.1:22500-31340 GCF_964213995.1 Mustelus asterias
TGTGGGAGGGTCAGTGCTGAGGGAGCGCCGCACTGTGGGAGGGTCAGTGCTGAGGGAGCACCGCACTGTGGGAGGGTCAGTGCTGAGGGAGCGCCGCACTGTGGGAGGGTCAGTGCTGAGGGAGCGCCGCACTGTGGGAGGGTCAGTGCTGAGGGAGCGCCGCACTGTGGGGAGGGTTAGTGCTGAGGGAGCGCCGCACTGTGGGAGGGTCAGTGCTGAGGGAGTGCCGCACTGTGGGAGGGTCAGTGCTGAGGGAGCGCCGCACTGTGGGAGGGTCAGTGCTGAGGGAGCGCCGCACTGTGGGAGGGTCAGTGCTGAGGGAGCGCCGCACTGTGGGAGGGTCAGTGCTGAGGGAGCGCCGCACTGCGGGAGGTTGAACTAATTCTCTCTGTCTCTCTCTCTCTCCACATCTTGTGCCCCTAGCGGGTTCCTGTTCAATCCAGGTTGAGAAGGTTCTGGAAGTTAAGCGCGGGGAGAGCTGGGGAGAGCGACTGCGAGCGATAATTGCTGGCGGCTTCTCTGCGCCAGGTGCCAGCACGGTGCATGCGTTTGGAGTGGGGGATGAGGGAGCGGGTGGGGCATGGACCTGCGATTCCTCCTTTGGCCGAATAGCCTGCCGACTGGAGTCCCGCATAGAAACTGGAAGCAGGAGGAGGCCATTCGGCCCTTCCAGCCAAGCTCTGCCATTCATCCTGATCCTGGCTGATCATCAAATTCAGTCTCCTGATTCCCGCCCCCCCCCCTCCCCTCCCCTCTCCCCCCCATAACCCTCGATCCCTTTAGCCCCAAGAGCGATATCTAATTCCTTCTTGAAATCACACAACGTTTTGGCCTCAACTACTTTCTGTGGGAGTGAATTCCACACATTCACCACCCTCTCATTCTCCTCACCTCAGTCCTAAACGGTTTACCCCTTATCCTCAAACTGCTGATGGATCTTGCTCCTTCTCGGGCCCTCCCTGCCTCTACCACACGCGCGGTGGGTGGTTCACACAGCCAGGAGGCTCCTGAGCCACTGACCCTCCCACAGTACGGCGCTCCCTCAGCACTGACCCTCCCACAGTGTGGCGCTCCCTCACTGACCCTCCCACAGTGCGGCGCTCCCTCACTGACCCTCCCACAGTGCGGCGCTCCCTCAGCACTGACCCTCCCACAGTGCGGGGCTCCCTCACTGACCCTCCCACAGTGCGGCGCTCCCTCAGCACTGACCCCCCCACAGTGCGGCGCTCCCTCACTGACCCTCCCACAGTGCGGCGCTCCCTCAGCACTGACCCCCCCACAGTGCGGCGCTCCCTCAGCACCGACCCTCCCACAGTGCGGCGCTCCCTCACTGACCCCCCCAACAGTGCGGCGCTCCCTCACTGACCCTCCCACAGTGCGGCGCTCCCTCAGCACTGACCCTCCCACAGTGTGGGGCTCCCTCAGCACTCACCCTCCCACAGTGCGGGGCTCCCTCAGCACTGACCCTCCCACAGTGCGGCGCTCCCTCAGCACTGACCCTCCCACAGTGCTGCGCTCCCTCAGCACTGACCCTCCCACAGTGCGGCGCTCGCTCAGCACTGACCCTCCCACAGTGCAGCGCTCCCTCAGCACCAACCCTCCCACAGTGCGGGGCTCCCTCAGCACCAACCCTCCCACAGTGCGGGGCTCCCTCAGCACTGACCCTCCCACAGTGCGGCGCTCCCTCAGCACTGACCCTCCCACAGTGCGGTGCTCCCTCAGCACTCAACCTCCCACAGTGCGGGGCTCCCTCAGCACCGACTCTCCCACAGTGCGGCGCTCCCTCGGCACGGACCCTCCCACAGTGCGGCGCACCCTCAGCACTGACCCTCCCACAGTGCGGCGCTCGCTCAGCACAGACCCTCCCACAGTGCGGGGCTCCCTCAGCACTGACCCTCCCACAGTGCGGCGCTCCCTCAGCACTGACCCTCCCACAGTGCGGTGCTCCCTCAGCACTCAACCTCCCACAGTGCGGGGCTCCCTCAGCACCGACTCTCCCACAGTGCGGCGCTCCCTCGGCACGGACCCTCCCACAGTGCGGGGCTCCCTCAGCACCAACTCTCCCACAGTGCTGCGCTCCCTCGGCACGGACCCTCCCACAGTGCGGCACTCCCTCAGAACATGGGTGGCACGGTAGCACAGTGGTTAGCACTGCTGCTTCACAGCTCCAGGGACCTGGGTTCGATTCCCGGCTCGGGTCACTGTCTGTGCAAACTCCACACATTCTCCTCGTGTCTGCGTGGGTTTCCACCGGGTGCTCCGGTTTCCTCCCACAGTCCAAAGATGTGCGGGTTAGGTTGATTGGCCATGCTAAAAATTGCCCCTTAGTGTCCTGGGATGCGTAGATTAGCGGGTAAAATATGTCGGGATATGGGGGTAGGGCCTGGGTGGGATTGTGGTCGGTGCAGACTCGATGGGCCGAATGGCCTCTTTCTGTGCTGTAGGGTTTCTATGATTTCTATGAACCGACCCTCCCACAGTGCGGTGCTCCCTCAGCACTGACCCTCCCACTGTGCGGCGCTCCCTCAGCACCGACCCTCTCACAGTGCGGTGCTCCCTCAGCACCGACCCTCCCACAGTGCGGTGCTCCCTCAGCCCTGACCCTCCCACAGTGCGGTGCTCCCTCAGCCCTGACCCTCCCACAGTGCGGCACTCCCTCAGCACTGACCCTCCCACAGTGCGGCGCTCCCTCACTGACCCTCCCACAGTGCGGCGCTCCCTCAGCACTGACCCTCCCACAGTGCGGCGCTCCCTCAGCACTGACCCTCCCACAGTGCGACGCTCCGTCAGCACTGACCCTCCCACAGTGCGGCGCTCCCTCAGCACTGACCCTCCCACAGTGCGGCGTTCCCTCAGCACTGACTCTCCCACAGTGCGGCGTTCCCTCAGCACTGACCCTCCCACAGTGCGGCGTTCCCTCAGCACTGACCCTCCCACAGTGCGGCACTCCCTCAGCACTGACCCTCCCACAGTGCGGCACTCCCTCAGCACTGACCCTCCCACAGTGCGGCGCTCCCTCAGCACCGATCCTCCCACAGTGCGGCGCTCCCTCAGCACCGACCCTCCCACAGTGCGGCGCTCCCTCAGCACTGATCCGCCCACAGTGCGGCGCTCCCTCAGCACTGACCCTCCCACAGTGCGGCGCTCCCTCAGCACTGACCCTCTGACAGGGTCACACAGATTCAGATGTAGGCCCGACCGGGTAAGGACGGCAGATTTCCTTCCCTAAAGGGGGACATTAGTGAACCAGATGGGGTTTTTTCTCAATGCTTGTCGCGGTGACCGTTGCCGAGACTTATTTGGTTGCGTGCACTCCGGTGCGGGGGAACGGGGAGGTCATAGAAACTTCCAGAGAAACACGGCACGGGCGGCCTGAACAATGGCGAGCGGGCTTCTCTTTGAGAGCAGGCCTATAGCGAGGTCACGGTGTGACAATAGGAGGGATTAACAACCTGCAAAACAGAGACGGCACCGAGCCGCAGGAAAGAACTGGAACTCTCTCAAACAAACACAGTTGTATCAACACCCTGCTGGAAAAATTAACCCCCCCAGCCCAGTGCTTATGTCAAGTGAGAGAGCACTCTTAGACCAGAGCAGAATGAGGCCACTCGGCCCATCGAGTCTGCCCCGCCATTCAATCATGGCTGATATTTTTCTCATCCCCATTCTCCTGCCTTTTCCCCATAACCCCTGATCCCCTTATTAATCAAGAACCGATCTATCTCTGTCTTAAAGACACTCAATGACCCGGCCTCCACAGCCTTCTGCGGCAAAGAGTTCCACAGATTCACCACTCTCTGGCTGAAGAAATTCCTCCTCATCTCTGTTTTAAAGGATCGTCCCTTTAGCCTGAGGTTGTGCCTCTGGTTCTTGTTTTTCCTACTTGTGGAAACATCCTCTCCACGTCCACTCTATCCAGGCCTCGCAGTATCCTGTAAGTTTCAATAAGATCCCCCCCTCATCCTTCTAAACTCCAACGAGTACAGACCCAGAGTCCTCAACCGTTCCTCATACGACAAGCTCTTCATTCCAGGGATCATTCTTGTGAACCTCCTCTGGACCCTTTCCGAGGCCCGGCACATCCTTCCTTAGATACGGGGCCCAAAACTGCTCAACAATACTCCGAATGGAGGTCTGACCTACAGTGCAGAAGGAGGCCATTTGGCCCATCGAGTCGGTTCGGCCATGGCTGGTAAGTTTATCGTCCCCATTCTCCCGCCTTTTCCCGGAACCTTTGATCCCCTTATTAATCAAGAACCTATCTTATCCTGCAACGGTTGTGGGGAGGAAAGGGGGCAGAATGGGGTTGAGAAAGTTATTAGCCATGGGGCAGCAGGCACGATGGGCTGAATGGCCTAACTCTGCCCCTATATCTTATGGATCAGAAACACGAATCGACACATGTAAATACAGCAGATCTGATCAGTACAGGACAGACAGACAAAGCTTCAGGAAAATTAACAGTATTTATACATCATTATTATAAAATACAGAATATACACAGGATTACTGAATTAAATACAACATTAATGTTCCCATTAAGTCACTGCAATTTTCACATTATACAGACACATAATACACACTAATACTCACAAAAACACCACCACTGTCCCCATCAAACACTCCCAGGACAGGTACAGCACAGGGTGAGATACAGAGTAAAGCTCCCTCGACACTGTCCCCCATCAAACACTCCCAGGACAGGTACAGCACGGGGTTAGATACAGAGTAAAGCTCCCTCTACACTGTCCCCATCAAACACTCCCAGGACAGGTACAGCACGGGGTTAGATACAGAGTAAAGCTCCCTCTACACTGTCCCCCATCAAACACTCCCAGGACAGGTACAGCACGGGGTTCGATACAGAGTAAAGCTCCCTCTGCACTGTCCCAATCAAACACGATGTGGAGATGCCGGCGTTGGACTGGGGTAAACACAGTAAGAAGTTTAACAACAACAGGTTAAAGTCCAACAGGTTTATTACCATCAAACACTCCCAGGACAGGTACAGCACGGGGTTAGATACAGAGTAAAGCTCCCTCTACACTGTCCCCATCAAACACTCCCAGGACAGGGACAGCACGGGGTTAGATACAGAGTAAAGCTCCCTCTACACTGTCCCCCATCAAACACTCCCAGGACAGGTACAGCACGGGGTTAGATACAGAGTAAAGCTCCCTCTACACTGTCCCCATCAAACACTCCCAGGACAGGTACAGCACGGGGTTCGATACAGAGTAAAGCTCCCTCTGCACTGTCCCCATCAAACACTCCCAGGACAGGTACAGCACGGGGTTAGATACAGAGTAAAGCTCCCTCTAAACTGTCCCCCATCAAACACTCCCAGGACAGGTACAGCACGGGGTTAGATACAGAGTAAAGCTCCCTCTACACTGTCCCCATCAAACACTCCCAGGACAGGTACAGCACGGGGTTAGATACAGAGTAAAGCTCCCTCTATACTGTCCCCCATCAAACACTCCCAGGACAGGTACAGCACGGGGTTAGATACAGAGTAAAGCTCCCTCGACACTGTCCCCATCAAACACTCCCAGGACAGGTACAGCACGGGGTTAGATACAGAGTAAAGCTCCCTCTACACTGTCCCCATCAAACACTCCCAGGACAGGTACAGCACGGGGTTAGATACAGAGTAAAGCTCCCTCTACACTGTCCCCATCAAACACTCCCAGGACAGGTACAGCACGGGGTTAGATACAGAGTAAAGCTCCCTCTACACTGTCCCCCATCAAACACTCACAGGACAGGTACAGCACAGGGTTAGATACAGAGTAAAGCTCCCTCTACACTGTCCCCCATCAAAGACTCCCAGGACGGGTACAGCATGGGGTTAGATACAGAGTAAAGCTCCCTCTACACTGTCCCCCTTCAAACACTCCCAGGACAGGTACAGCACGGGGTTAGATACAGAGTAAAGCTCCCTCTACACTGTCCCCCATCAAAGACTCCCAGGACAGGTACAGCATGGGGTTAGATACAGAGTAAAGCTCCCTCTGCACTGTCCCCCATCAAACACTCCCAGGACAGGTACAGCATGGGGTTAGATACAGAGTAAAGCTCCCTCTACACTGTCCCCCATCAAACACTCCCAGGACAGGTACAGCACGGGGTTCGATACAGAGTAAAGCTCCCTCTACACTGTCCCCCATCAAACACCCCCAGGACAGGTACAGCACGGGGTTAGATACAGAGTAAAGCTCCCTCTACACTGTCCCCCATCAAACACCCCCAGGACAGGTACAGCACGGGGTTAGATACAGAGTAAAGCAAACTGCATGACGGTGTGAGAGTGAGTTTAGGTCGGTTTAGGAACACCTTTGGTCCGCCACACCCTCACTGGAACCTGATGGCTCACTGTGATATACAATTTCACATCACTGGGGCTGTGAGTGACTCTGAGGAAGGGTTAGTGGTGTTTCCCCTGTGTTTTGAGGCCAGTGCAGACTCGATTCAGCGTTCTGTATCCCTCCCAGGTAATCGGCAATGGTATTTCCCTCGCTGGGGGCGGCGGGAGAAGGTGGAGAGACTGGGACGCGGACAGTGACAGACAAGCCTGGTTCAGACAAGTGATACCCAGACGGCACAATGAAGGAGTGTACGCTGGACGTTGTCCAGACGGAATATTCTGGAAACACTCAGCAGGCCTGGCGGCATCTGTGGAGAGGGGAACAGGGCTGACCTTTCCCGAGTCCCCAAAAGCTCTGAAGAGGAGGGAACTCTGCACCCTCTCTCCACAGACGCTGCCAGGCCTGCCGAGGTTGTCCAGCATTTACTGGTTCTGTCCCAGATAGCGTGCACGGGACGGTTGAGTTTCGAAGGCACTTAAAAGTACGTCTGTCTGTCTCTGCAAATCTCCCCCTGGTCACATTCGCTGTTTGTAGACAGCAGATAGCATCGCCTGTTCCATATTGAGGGCTCACCACTTGACTAGAAACTGAACTGGGACCCAGCCATGTAAACACTGTGGCTCCCAGAGCAGTAAGAAGTCTCACAACACCAGGTTAAAGTCCAACAGGTTTATTTGGTAGCAAAAGCCATAAACCTGTTGGACTTTAACCTGGTGTTGTGAGACTTCTTACTGTGTTCACCCCAGTCCAACGCCGGCATCCCCACATCACCAGAGCAGGTCAGAGGCTGGGAATCCTGCGGAGAGTAACTCACCTCCTGACTCCCCAAAGCCTGTCCACCATCTACACGGCACAAGTCAGGAGTTTGATGGAATACTCCCCACTTGCTTGGGGCGGCACAGTAGTGCCTCACAGCGCCAGGGACCCGGGTTCGATCCCAAACCTCGGGTCACTGTCTGTGCGGAGTCTGCACCTTCTCCCCCGCCGTGTCTGCGTGGGTTTCCTCCGGGTGCTCCGGTTTCCTCCCACAGTCCGAAAGATGTTCAGGTCAGGTGGGTTGGCCGTGCTAAATTGCCCCTTAGCATCAGGGGGACTAGCAGAGTAAATACGTGTGATTACGGGAATAGGGCCTGGGTGAGATTGTGGTTGGTGCAGACTCGATGGGCCAAATGGCCTCTTTCTGCACTTGCAGGCCTGGCCCTATTCCCGTAACCCCACGTATTTACCCCGCTAATCCCCCTGACACTAAGGGGCAATTTAACATGGCCAATCCACCTAACCTGCACATCTTTGGACACTAAGGGGCAATTTAGCACGGCCAATCCCCCTAACCTACACATCTTTGGACACTAAGGGACAATTTAGCACGGCCAATCCCCCTAACCTACACATCTTTGGACACTAAGGGACAATTTAGCACGGTCAATCCCCCTAACCTACACATCTTTGGACACTAAGGGGCAATTTAGCACGGCCAATCCCCCTAACCTACACATCTTTGGACACTAAGGGACAATTTAGCATGGCCAATCCCCCTAACCTACACATCTTTGGACACTAAGGGGCAATTTAGCACGGCCAATCCCCCTAACCTACACATCTTTGGACACTAAGGGGCAATTTAGCACAGTCAATCCCCCTAACCTGCACATCTTTGGACACTAAGGGACAATTTAGCATGGCCAATCCACCTAACCTACACATCTTTGGACACTAAGGGACAATTTAGCACGGCCAATCCCCCTAACCTACACATCTTTGGACACTAAGGGACAATTTAGCATGGCCAATCCACCTAACCTACACATCTTTGAACACTAAGGGGCAATTTAGCATGGCCAATCCCCCGAACCTACACATTTTTGGACACTAAGGGACAATTTAGCATGGCCAATCCCCCTAACCTACACATCTTTGGACTCAGTAAGAAGTCTCACAACACTGGGTTAAAGTCCAACAGGTTTATTTGGTGTCACGAGCTTTCAGAGCGCTGCTCCTTCATCAGGTGAGTGGAACAGCGCTCCGAAAACCCGTGACTCCAAATAAACCTGTTGGACTTTAACCTGGTCAGTTGTGAGACTTCTCACTGTGCCCACCCCGGTCCAATGCCGGCATCTCCACATCATCTTTGGACTGTGGGATGAAACCGGAGCACCCGGAGGAAACCCACGCAGACATGTGGAGAATGTGCAGACTCCACACAGACAGTGACCCGAGCCGGGAATCGAACCCGGGTCTCTGGCGCTGTGAGGCAGCAGTGCTAACCCCGCTGTGCCGGGTCTGGGCTTGGCGAGGGCACGGGCAGGCTCCGACGCGATGCCAGTCACAGTCAAATAGCTGCAATTTGTGTCCACCTGGCTGCTCCTTTTGGAGGGCGATGCAGGCTGGACCACTCCCTGCAAGGCAGAGGACGTCAGAGAGAGACAGGAGACGGGGACGGAGTGAGAAAGAAACTTGCTTCGCAACTTTAAC
>NW_027593499.1:0-17500 GCF_964213995.1 Mustelus asterias
AACATCTCCCCTGTACCTACCCCCCAGCACCTTAAACCTGTGTCCTCTCGTAGGAGCCATTTCCACCCTGGGAAAAAGCCTCTGAGAGTCCACCCGATCTATGCCTCTCAACATCTTATACACCTCTATTAGGTCTCCTCTCATCCTACGTCTCTCCAAGGTGAAAAGACCGAGCTCCCTCAGCCTATCCTCATAAGGCATGCCACTCAATCCAGGCAACGTCCTTATAAATCTCCTCTGCACCCTTTCAATCTTTTCCACATCCTTCCTATAGTGAGGCGACCAGAACTGAGCACAGTACTCCAAGTGGGGTCTGACGAGGGTCTTATATAGCTGCATCATTATCCCCGGACTCCTAAACTCAATCTCTCGATTGATAAAGGCCAGCACACCATACGCCTTCTTAACCACCTCCTCCACCTGCGGGGCCGATTTTAGAGTCCTATGGACCCGGACCCCAAGGTCCTTCTGATCCTCTACCGTACTAAGAGTCTTTCCCTTTATATTGTACTCCTTCAGCCCATTTGACCGACCAAAATGGACCACTACGCATGGCCCATGACTCGATGACTCTACTCAGTGGAGCCCTCACTGAGACTGATCTAACATGTGGATGCCGTGTTTGCCACAGTGGTTAAGAAGGGGCAGAGATTGGTACCTGGCAGAGTTCTTCCAGAGACGGAGATAGAGGTTCCACGTCCCGACAGGAAGAGGACAGAGACGTTGATGAGGTAGGAAGTGTTCGGGCGTAGACCCGGCAGTAACACGCCGTTCTCACTCCCGTTCACACCCAGAGCGCGGACCGGTCCCCCAGTCAAAGGACCAAAGAGGATCCGATAGTACTGCACATATTGCGGGCTCGGAGTCCAATCCAGATCCAGGATATAGGGCGAAACGGCACGAACCGCTATCCGACTGGGCCCCGTCTCCCCTGGCAACGCACAAGAAGATAACATTAATCACAGTAAATCTCTCCCAGATAACCTTGTTCCAGACATCAACCACCCCGAACCCCTCGATTAGATTCCAGCCTGTAACTCACTCCCGGGTATCTGTTATTCTATATATAAACCACCCCGAACCCCTCGATTAGATTCCAGCCTGTAACTCACTCCCGGGTATCTGTTATTCTATATATAAACCACCCCGAACCCCTCGATTAGATTCCAGTCTGTAACTCACTCCCGGGTATCTGTTATTCTATATATAAAGCACCACGAACCCCTCGATTAGATTCCAGTCTGTAACTCACTCCCAGATATCTGTTATTCTATATATAAACCACCCCGAACCCCTCGATTAGATTCCAGTCTGTAACTCACTCCCGGGTATCTGTTATTCTATATATAAACCACCCCGAACCCCTCGATTAGATTCCAGTCTGTAACTCACTCCCAGATATCTGTTATTCTATATATAAACCACCCCGAACCCCTCGATCAGATTCCAGTCTGTAACTCACTCCCAGATATCTGTTATTCTATATATAAACCACCCCGAACCCCTCGATTAGATTCCAGTCTGAAACTCACTCCCGGGTATCTGTTATTCTATATATAAACGACCCAAAACCCTCGATTAGATTCCAGTCTGTAACTCACTCCCGGGTATCTGTTATTCTATATATAAACCACCCCGAACCCCTCGATCAGATTCCAGTCTGAAACTCACTCCCGGGTATCTGTTATTCTATATATAAACCACCCCGAACCCCTCGATTAGATTCCAGTCTGTAACTCACTCCCGGGTGTCTGTTATTCTATATATAAACCACCCCGAACCCCTCGATTAGATTCCAGTCTGTAACTCACTCCCGGGTATCTGTTATTCAATATATAAACCACCCCGAACCCCTCGATTAGATTCCAGTCTGTAACTCACTCCCGGGTGTCTGTTATTCTATATATAAACCACCCCGAACCCCTCGATTAGATTCCAGTCTGTAACTCACTCCCGGGTATCTGTTATTCAATATATAAACCACCCCGAACCCCTCGATTAGATTCCAGTCTGTAACTCACTCCCGGGTATCTGTTATTCTATATATAAACCATCCCGAACCCCTCGATTAGATTCCAGTCAGTAACTCTCTCCCGGGTATCTGTTATTCTATATATAAACCACCCCGAACCCCTCGATTAGATTCCAGTCTGTAACTCACTCCTGGGTATCTGTTATTCTATATATAAACCACCCCGAACCCCTCGATTAGATTCCAGTCAGTAACTCACTCCCGGGTATCTGTTATTCTCTATATAAACCACCCCGAACCCTCGATTAGATTCCAGTCTGTAACTCACTCCCGGGTATCTGTTATTCTATATATAAACCACCCCGAAACCCACGATTAGATTGCACTCTGTAACTCACTCCCAGATATCTGTTATTCTATAGATAAACCACCCGAAATCCCACGATTAGATTCCAGTCTGTAACTCACTCCCGGGTATCTGTTATTCTATATATAAACCACCCCGCACCCCTCGATTATATTCCAGTCTGTAACTCATTCCCGGGTATCTGTTATTCTATATATAAACCGCCCCGAACCCCTCGAATAGATTCCAGTCTGTAACTCACTCCCGGGTATCTGTTATTCTATATATAAACCACCCTGAACCCCTCGATTAGATTCCAGTCAGTAACTCACTCCCGGGTATCTGTTATTCTATATATAAACCACCCCAAACCCCTCGATTAGATTGCAGTCTGTAACTCACTCCCAGGTATCTGTTATTCTATATATAAACCACCCCGAACCCCTCGATTAGATTCCAGTCTGTAACTCACTCCCGGGTATCTGTTATTCTATATATAAACCACCCCGAACCCCTCGATTAGATTCCAGTCTGTAACTCACTCCGGGGTATCTGTTACTCTATACATCAACCACCCCGAACCCCTCGATCAGATTCCAGTCTGTAACTCACTCCCAGGTATCTCTTATTCTATATATAAACCGCCCCGAACCCCTCGATTAGATTCCAGTTTGTAACTCACTCCCGGGTATCTGTTATTCTATATATAAACCATCCCGCACTCCTCGATTAGATTCCAGTCTGTAACTCACTCCCGGGTATCTGTTATTCTATATATAAACCACCCCGAACCCCTCGATTAGATTCCAGTCTGTAACTCACTCCCGGGTATGTGTTATTCTATATATAAACCACCCCGAACCCCTCGATTAGATTCCAGTCTGTAACTCACTCCCGGGTATCTGTTATTCTATATATAAACCACCCCGAACCCCTCGATTAGATTCCTGTCTGTAACTCACTCCCGGGTATGTGTTATTCTATATATAAACCATCCCGAAACCCCTGGATTAGATTCCAGTCTGTAACTCACTCCCAGGTATCTGTTATTCTGCTCTGTGCTCACTCTCGCTCTCTCCGTACCTGCCAGTGTGGTTACTCGGGTCTGTAGCCTGGTCGTCTCTCGCCCTCTCACCCTCAGAGTGACCTTGTAAGTGGTGTTGGCTTGGAGCCCCCTAACTCTGTGCGTCCGTGCATCCCAGGGGAGCTCGAAACTTCTGTGGTGTCCTCCCCGGGCCCGATCCTCTACCACGTACGCCAGCTTGTACCTCTCGCTCTCCCTGATCGTCATCCTTCTCCAGGAGAGAGTGAAACTCTCCGCCGTCACCCCTGAGACCCGCAACCCGGGCGGGGAGGTCAGGTCTGGACAGGGCCAGGGGAGCGGGGAGGGGAAAGGTCAGAGGTTAGTGGTCAATAGCCATTGGCGCACTCAAGGAGGGGGTGGAGGGAAGGAGAGACAGAGAGTGGGAGAGAGAGTGAGGGAGCAAGTGGGAGATAGAGAGGGAGGGAGGGAGAGAGAGGGAGAGGGAGAGCGTGTGAGAGAGAGAGGGAGGGAGAGAGAGAGACAGAGGGAGAGTGTGTGAGAGAGAGAGAGAGAGCGAGAGGGAGAGAGAGGGAGGGAGAGAGAGAGGGGGGAGAGAGAGGGAGGGAGAGAGCGGGAGGGAGAGAGAGGGAGGGAGAGAGAGGGAGGGAGAGAGAGGGAGGGAGAGGGAGGGAGGGAGAGGGAGGGAGGGAGGGAGAGGGAGGGAGAGGGAGGGAGAGGGAGGGAGAGAGAGGGAGGGAGAGGGAGGGGGAGGGAGGGGGAGGGAGGGAGAGAGAGGGAGGGAGAGGGAGAGAGGGAGGGAGAGGGAGAGAGGGAGGGAGAGGGAGGGGGAGGGAGAGGGAGAGAGGGAGGGAGAGGGAGGGAGAGAGGGAGGGAGGGAGGGAGGGAGAGGGAGGGAGAGAGGGAGGGAGGGAGAGGGAGGGAGAGAGAGAGGGGGAGGGAGAGAGAGAGGGAGGGAGGGGGAGGGAGGGAGGGAGAGGGAGGGAGGGAGGGAGAGGGGGAGAGGGAGAGAGAGAGGGAGAGTGTGGGAAAGAGAGATAGAAAGGGAGAGAGAGAGAGAGAGGGAGGGTGTGAGAAAGAGAGAGGAAGGAGAGAGAGAGAGAGACAGAGAGAGAGAGAGAGAGTGCGGGAGGGAGAGAGAGAGAGAGAGATACACCGAGAGAGGGAGAGTGAGGGAGTGGCAGAGAGAGTGAGCAAGACGGAGAGAGGGAGAGAGAGAGTGAGAGGGAGAGGGGGCAGGAGAGAGAGAGAAGGAGACAGAGAGAAAGAAAAAGCAAGGGACAGAGTGAGACAGGGAGGGAAAGAGAGAGAGAAAGAGAGATAGAGACAGTGAGGGATGGAGAGAGGGAGAGCGAGGGTGTCAGAGAGGGAGGGGGGGAAAGTGAGGGATGGGGAGACAGGGAGGGAAGGAGGGAAAGAGGGAAAGAAAGCAAGGGAGGGAGAATGAAGTCAGGAGAGACAGTGGGAGAGAGGGCGGGGGGAGGAGAGAGAGAGAGAGACAGAAAGAGCCAGCGAGGGAGGGAGAGAGAGAGAGGGAGAGAGAGAGGGAAAGTGAGGGAGCGAGAGAGACGGGGAGGGAAGGAGAGGGAGAGAGGGAGAGAGGAACAATTAGGGCAAAAGGAGGGAGAGAGTGAAGGAGGGATGGAGAGAGGGGTAAGTGAGGGAGAGAGTGAAAGAGAAAGAGAGAGGGAGGGAAAGAGAGAGTGGGAAGGAAAGAGAGAGGGAAGGAGAGAGGGGGGAAGGAAAGAGAGAGGGAAGGAGAGAGAGAGGGGGAAGGAGAGAGAGGGGGAAGGAGAGAGAGGGGGAAGGAGAGAGAGGGGGAGGGTGAAAGGGGAGAGTAAGGGTAAGGGAGGGAGGGGGTGAGAGGGAAGGAAGGAGAGGGAGAGGGGGAGAGAGAGGGAGAAGTGAGGGAGGGTGAGAAGCAGGGAGGGAGGGAGGGAGGGAGGCTTGAGGGAGGGATAGGAGATGGAGGAGTGAGGGAGAGCGAGAGAGAGGGAGGGAGGAGTGAAGGAGGGAGGGAGGCTTGAGGGAGGGATAGGAGACAGAGGAGTGAGGGAGAGCGAGAGAGAGGGAGGGAGGAGTGAAGGAGGGAGGGAGGCTTGAGGGAGGGATAGGAGACGGAGGAGTGAGGGAGAGCGAGAGAGAGGGAGGGAGGAGTGAAGGAGGGAGGGAGGCTTGAGGGAGGGATAGGAGACGGAGGAGTGAGGGAGAGCGAGACAGAGGGAGGCAGGGAGGGAGGAGTGAGGGAGAGATGAGGAGAAGCAGAGTAGGCCCGCACTCACCTCTGATGGTGCAGCAGAGCCTGTCCGCTAGGCCTGGAAGTTCCTCGGTCTCGGTGAAGAACAGGAAGTCCCGCGAGGGCGAACTAGCCACCAGGCTGAGGCCTTGGTCCCTTCGGCCTGTCGTCACGACGAAGGTCAAGACCCTGGCCTCCCTCAGCAGGTGCGAGGCCCCCTCCAGCCGGTCGCTGGAGTAACCGTCTGTCACCCAGATGAGCAGCCGGGTGGCGCGAGGCCTCCCACCGGCCTCCATTGCCCAGGCCTGGCCAGCCGCATAGGCCAGGGCTTGGCCCGAGTTGGTGTCGCCCAGGAGTTGGCGCATGTCATGGAGGGCCCGGGTGATGCCCTCCTGAGACGTCCCATCGCCCAGGGCCAGCTCCAGGACTGGCCGCCCCGCCACCTGCAGCAGACCCACCCTCGCCCCCTCGGGCCCCACCACCAGGCAGCCCACCAGCCTCTCCAGTAGGCTCCGAGCCATGGCGAACTCGTGGGCCGTCACGCTCCCCGAACCATCAATGGCCAGCAGGACGTCCGCCTGTCCTCCTTCCACCCGGCAGCTTACGGTGTCCATCCCTGTGTGGGGGAGGGACAGGAAGCGAGTGAAGGAGTCTGCCCTCAAATAGGCTGAAGCATGCCGCTCTCGGCCTCTGACTAAGATCTCAAAACCTGCAGCCCCCTGCCCTCAAGACAAGTCTCAAGCCTATCCTGTAGGCCCCTATCATCAAGACAAAGCCTCAAGCCTGTCCTGTAGGCCTCTATTGTCAAGACAAGGCCTCAAGCCTGTTCTGTAGGCCTCTATTGTCAAGACAAGGCCTCAAGCCTGTTCTGTAGGCCCCTATCCTCAATACAAGGCCTCAAGCCTGCTCTGTTAGCCTCTCTCATCAAGGCAAGGCCTCAAGTCAGTTCTATAGGCCTTTCTCTTCAAGACAAGGCCTCAAGCCTGTTCTATTGGGTTCTCTCCTCAAGGCAAGGCCTCAAGCCTGTTCCATATCCCCCTCTCCTCAAAGCGAGGCCTCAAACCTGTTCTATAGGCCTCTCTCCTCAAGGAAAGGCCTCAAGCCTGTTCTGTAGATCTCTATTGAAAAGAGAAGGTCTCAAGCCTGTTCTATAGGTCGCTCTCCTCAAGGCAAGGCCTCAAGCTTGTTCTTTTGGCCTTTCTTCTCAAGGCAAGGTCTCAAGCCTATTCTGTGGGCCACTATCGTCAGGACAAGGCCTCAAGGCTGTTCGATAGGCATCTCTCCTCAAGACAAGGCCTCAAGGTTGTTCAGTGGGCCTATATCCTTAAGGCAAGGTGTCAAGCATGCTCTGTAGGCCCCTATCCTCAAGGCAAGGCCTCCAAGCCTGTCCTGTCAGCCTCTCTCTTCAAGACAAGGCCTCAAGCCTGTTCCTTAGGTCTCTCTCCTCAAGACAAGGCCTCACGCCTGTTCTTTAGGCCTCTTTCCTCAAGAAAAGGCCTCAAGCCTGTCCTGTAGGCCCCTATCCACAAGGGAAGGCCTCCATCCTGTTCTGTCAGCCTCTCTCCTCAAGACAAGGCCTCAAGCATGTTCTGTGGCCCTCTCTCCTCAAGGCAAGCCCTCAAGCCTGTTCTTTAGACCCTATCCTCGAGGTAAGGCCTCAAACCTACTCTTTAGGCCTTTATGTGGGGCACAGTGGTTAACACTGCTGCCTCAGGGCACCAGGGACCCAAGTTCGATTCCGGCCTCAGGTAACTGTGTGGAGTCTGCACATTCTCCCTGTGGGTTGCCTCCAGGTGCTCCGGTTTCCTCCCACACTCCAAACATGTACATTTTAAGTGGATTGGCCATGCTAAATTGCCCCTTAGTGTCCAAAGATGTGCAGGTTCGGTGGATTGGCTATGCTAAATTGCCCCTTAGTGTCCAAAGATGTGCAGGTTAGGTGGATTCTCCATGCTAAATTTCCCCTTAGTGTCCAAAGATGTGTGGGTTGGGTGCATTGGCCATGCTAAATTGCCCCCTTAATGTCCAAAGATGTGCAGGTTGGGTGGATTGGCCATGTTAAATTTGCCCTCAGTGTCCAAAGATGTGTAGGTTCGGGTGGATTGGCCATGCTAAATTGTCCCTTAGTGTCCAAAGATGTGGAGGTTAGGTGGATTGGCCGTGCAAAATTGCCCCTTAGTATCCAAAGATTTGCAGGTTAGGTGGATAGGCCATGCTAAATTGTCCCTTAGTATCCAAAGATTTGCAGGTTAGGTGGATAGGCCATGCTAAATGTCCCCTTACTGTCCAAACATGTGCAGGTTAGGTGGATTGGCCATGCTGAATTGTCCCTTAGTGTCCAAAGATGTGCAGGTTAGGTAGATTGGCCATGCTGAATTGCCCCTTAGTGTCCAAAGATGTGCAGGTTAGGTGGATTGGCCATGCTAAATTGTCCCTTCGTGTCCAAAGATAAGTTGGTTAGACGGATTGGCCATGCTAAATTGCCGCTTATGTCCAAAGATGTGTAGGTTATGTGGATTGGCCATGCTAAATTGTCCCTAAGTGTCCAAAGATGTGCAAGTCAGGTGGATTGGCCATGCTCTGTTGCCTCCTTAGTGTCCAAAGATGTGCAGGTTAGGTGGATTGGCCATGCTAAATTGCCCCTTAGTATCCAAAGGTTTGCAGGTTAGGTGGATAGGCCATGCTAAATAGTCCCTTAGTGTCCAACAATGTGCAGGTTGGGTGGATTGGCCATGCTAAATTGTCCCTTAGTGTCCAAAGATTTGCAGGTTAGGTGGATAGGCCATGCTACATTGCCCCATAGTGTCCAATGGTGTGCCGGTTAGGTGGATTGGCCATGCTAAATTGTCCCTTATTGTCCAAAGATGTGCAGGTTAGGTGGATTGGCCATGCTGAATTGTCCCTTAGTGTCCAAAGATGTGCAGGTTAGGTGGATTGGCCATGCTAAATTGTCCCTTAGTGTCCAACAATGTGCAAGTTAGGTGGATTGTCCATGTTAAGTTTTCCCTTACTGTCCGAAGATGTGTAGGTTAGGTGGATTGGCCATGCTAAATTGCTCCTTAGTGACCAAAGATGTGCGGGTTAGATGAATTTGCCATGCTAAATTGCTCCCTTAGTATCCAAAGATGTGTAGGTTAGGTGGATTGGCCATGCTAAATTGTCCCTTCGTGTCCAAAGATGTGTAGGTTAGGTGGATTGGCCATGCTAAATTGCCCCTTAGTGTCCAAAGATGTGTAGGTTAGGTGGATTGGCCATGCTATGTTGCCCCGTTACTTTCCAAAGATGTGCAGGTTAGGTGGATTGGCCATGCTAAATTGCCCCCTTAGTGTCCAAAGATGTGTAGGTTAGGTGGATTGGCCATGCTATGTTGCCCCGTTACTTTCCAAAGATGTGTAGGTTAGGTGGATTGGCCATGCTAAATTGTCCCTTAGTGTCCAAAGATGTGCAGGTTAGGTGGATTGGCCATGCTGAATTGCCCCTTAGTGTCCAAAGATGTGCAGGTTAGGTGGATTGGCCATGCTAAATTGTCCCTTAGTGTCCAAAGATAAGTTGGTTAGACGGATTGGCCATGCTAAATTGCCGCTTATGTCCAAAGATGTGTAGGTTATGTGGATTGGCCATGCTAAATTGTCCCTAAGTGTCCAAAGATGTGCAAGTCAGGTGGATTGGCCATGCTCTGTTGCCTCCTTAGTGTCCAAAGATGTGCAGGTTAGGTGGATTGGCCATGCTAAATTGCCCCTTAGTATCCAAAGGTTTGCAGGTTAGGTGGATAGGCCATGCTAAATTGTCCCTTAGTGTCCAACAATGTGCAGGTTGGGTGGATTGGCCATGCTAAATTGTCCCTCAGTGTCCAAAGATGTGTAGATTAGGTGGATTGGCCATGCTAAATTGTCCCTTAGTGTCCAAAGATTTGCAGGTTAGGTGGATAGGCCATGCTACATTGCCCCATAGTGTCCAATGGTGTGCCGGTTAGGTGGATTGGCCATGCTAAATTGTCCCTTATTGTCCAAAGATGTGCAGGTTAGGTGGATTGGCCATGCTGAATTGTCCCTTAGTGTCCAAAGATGTGCAGGTTAGGTGGATTGGCCATGCTAAATTGTCCCTTAGTGTCCAACAATGTGCAAGTTAGGTGGATTGTCCATGTTAAGTTTTCCCTTACTGTCCGAAGATGTGTAGGTTAGGTGGATTGGCCATGCTAAATTGCTCCCTTAGTATCCAAAGATGTGTAGGTTAGTTGGATTGGCCATGCTAAATTGTCCCTTCGTGTCCAAAGATGTGTAGGTTAGGTGGATTGGCCATGCTAAATTGTCCCTTCGTGTCCAAAGATGCGCAGGTTAGGTGGATTGGCCATGCTAAATTGTCCCTTCGTGTCCAAAGATGTGCAGGTTAGGTGGATTGGCCATGCTAAATTGTCCCTTCGTGTCCAAAGATGTGTAGGTTAGGTGGATTGGCCATGCTAAATTGCCCCTTAGTGTCCAAAGATGTGTAGGTTAGGTGGATTGGCCATGCTAAATTGTCCCTTAGTGTCCAAAGATGTGTAGGTTAGGTGGATTGGCCATGCTAAATTGCCCCCTTAGTGTCCAAAGATGTGTAGGTTAGGTGGATTGGCCATGCTATGTTGCCCCGTTACTTTCCAAAGATGTGTAGGTTAGGTGGATTGGCCATGCTAAATTGTCCCTTAGTGTCCAAAGATGTGCAGGTTAGGTGGATTGGCCATGCTAAATTGCCCCTTAGTCTCCAAACATGTGCAGGTTAGGTGGATTGGCCATGCTAAATTGTCCCCTTGGTGTCCAAAGATGAGTAGGTGAGGTGGATTGGCCATGCTAAATTGTCCCTTAGTGTCCAAAGATGTGTAGGTTAGGTGGATTGGCCATGCTAAATTGCCCCCTTAGTGTCCAAAGATGTGTAGGTTAGGTGGATTGGCCATGCTATGTTGCCCCGTTACTTTCCAAAGATGTGCAGGTTAGGTGGATTGGCCATGCTAAATTGCCCCTTAGTGTCCAGAGATGTGCAGGTTAGGTGGATTGGCTATGGTGAATTGTTCCTTAAAGTCTGGGTTAAGGGGATTAGCGGGGTAAATACATGGTGTTACAGGGATCGCGTCTGAGTAAGATGCTCTGTCTGAGAGTTAGTGCAGACTCAATGGACCGAATGGCCTTCTTCTGCACTGTTGGGATTCTATAATATTCTATGTTAAGCAAGGCCTCAAGCCTCTTCTTTAGGCCTCGATCCAAGAGGCTAGGCCTCAGGCATGACCCCCCACAGACCTGCGCGCCCCCCCTCCCTTCCCTCCACAAATCCTGTCCTCAAGACAAGGCCTCAGGCCTACCTAACTGGGCCCTGTCCTTCGGCAAGTCCGCACGCCCGCTACGACCTCGCGGTGACAGTCCATAGTTCCTTGAAAGTGGCGTCAACAGGCGGACAGGGCGGTGAAGAAGGCGACTGACACACTTGCCTTCATCGGCCAGAGTTGGGACGTCACATTACAACTGTACAAGACATTCGTACGGCCACATTTGGAGCACTGACCTGAGAGAAGTTCACAAAATCATGAGGGGTATAGGTAAGCTTTGGTCTTTTCAACCAGGGTAGGGAGGGGCGTCCAAAACTAGAGTCCAAAACTCAACAACTTTTACAGATAGAAAGCATTCTTTCTGGTTGTATCACAGCTTGGTCTGGGGCTCCTGCTCTGCCCAAGACCGCAAGGAACTACAAAAGATGTAGCCCAACCCATCACGCAAACCAGCCTCCCATCCATTGACTCTGTCTACACTTCCCGCTGCCTCGGGGAAAAGCAGGCAGCATAATTAAGGACCCCCCCCCCCCCCACGCACCCCAGACATTCTCTCTCCCACCTTCTTCCATCGGGAAAAAGATACAAAAGTCTGAGGTCACGTACCGACCGACTCAAGAACAGCTTCTTCCCTGCTGCTGTCAGACTTTTGAATGGACCGACCTCACATTAAGCTGATCTTTCTCTACACCCCGAGCTGTGACTGTGACACTACATTCTGCACCCTCTCCTTTCCTTCTCTATGAACGGTATGCTTTGTCTGTATAGCGCGCAAGAAACAATACTTTTCACCGTATCCCAGTACATGTGACAATAATAACTCAAATCAAATAGTTTTAATGTAGAAGGGATAACTTTTTCACACAGCGAGTGTGGTACGTATATGGAATAAGGGGCCAGAGGGGGTGGTGGAGACGGTGACAACGATTTTCAAAAGACATTCGGGCAGGGACATGGGATGGGAATGGTTTCGAAGGATTGTGAGCCAAATACTGGCCAATGGAACTCGTTCAGTTTTTGGAAAGTTGGTCATGGAGTCATCAAAGTTTACAGCATGGAAACAAGCCCTTCGGCCCAACTTGTCCATGCTGCCCTTTTTCTTTTTAACTATTAAGCAAGTCCCAATTGCCCGTGTTTGGCCCATATCCCTTGATACCCATCTTACCCATGTAACTGTCCAAACGCTTTTTAAAAGACAACATTGTACCCGCCTCTACTACTACCTCTGGCAGCTCGTTCCAGACACTCACCACCCTCTGTGTGAAAAAATTGCCCCTCTGGACCCTTTTGCATCTCTCACCTTAAACCTATGCCCTCTAGTTTTAGACTCCCCTACCTTTGGGAAAAGATGTTGACTATCTAGCTGATCTGTGCCCCTCATTATTTTATAGACCTCGACAAGATCACCCCTCAGCCTCCTACGCTCCAGAGACAAAAGTCCCAGTCCATCCAGCCTCTCATTATAACTCAAACCATCAAGTCCCGGTAGCATCCTAGTAAATCTTTTCTGCACTCTTTCTAGTTTAATACTATCCTTTCTATAATCGGGTGACCAGAACTGTACACAGTATTCCAAGTGTGGCCTCACCAATGTCTTGTACAACTTCAACAAGACATTGAATTAATTTGATTTGATTTATTATTGTCACATGTATTAGTAGACCATGAACAAAGAACAAAGAACAATACAGCACAGGAACAGGTCCTTCGGCCCTCCAAGCCCGTGCCGCTCCCCGGTCCAGGATTGAATCCTGAATCCAGGATCCCCGCCCAATTTTCCAGCCTATCTACATACCAATATCCTATCCACCGAGCTGTCCCTCACAGCTACGATGCTTTGTTCATCACAACCTATTAACTCACCCCCACCCCCCCCCATTCCAGACCATGTGATCTCCAGGGAGAGGCGAAAACCCAGAGTGAAAAACCCCAGGGCCAATATGGGGAAAAAAAAAATCTGGGAAATTCCTCTCCGACCCCCTGAGGCGATCGAAACGAGTCCAGGAGATCACACTGGCCCTGATCGGAAAATGCTTCCCAACCCTAGTCATTTCCACTTCCACGAACACCATATGAATTCCCTGCCCCCGAGACAGGTTCCCAACTATCCGCAGTCTCGCTCTGTACTGGCACCAGCAAGATGATCATAGAATGAAGCCTTGAAACGAGAAACAAGGAACAATTAGCCCGCGCCGCTCCCTGGTCCAAACTAGACCACTCTTTTGTATCCCTCCATTCCCACTCCGTTCATATAGCTGTCTAGATAAGTCTTAAACGTTCCCAGTGTGTCCGCCTCCACCACCTTGCCCGGCAACACATTCCAGGCCCCCACGACCCTCTGTGTGAAATATGTCCTTCTGATATCTGTGTTAAACCTCCCCCCCCTTCACCTTGAACCTATGACCCCTCGTGAACGTCACCACCGACCTGGGGAAAAGCTTCCCACCGTTCACCCTATCTATGCCTTTCATAATTTTATACACCTCTATTAAGTCTACCCTCATCCTCCGTCTTTCCAAGGAGAAGTATTGTTTCTTGAGCGCTATACAGGCAAAGCATACCGTTCATAGAGAAGGAAATGAGAGAGTGCAGAATGTAGTGTTACAGTCATAGCTAGGGTGTAGAGAAAGATCAACTTAATATTTGATTTATTATTGTCACATGTATTGGGATACAGCGAAAAGTATTGTTTCTTGCACGCTACACAGACAAAGCATACCGTTCATAGAGAAGGAAAGGAGAGAGTGCAGAGTGTAGTGTTACAGTCACAGCTAGGGGTGTAGAGAAAGATCAACTTAATGCGAGGTAGGTCCATTCAAAAGTCTGACGGCAGCAGCAGGGAAGAAGCTGTTCTTGAGTCGGTCGGTACGTGACCTCAGACTTTTGTATCTTTTTCCCGACGGAAGAAGGTGGGAGAGAGAATGTCCGGGGTGTGTGGGGGGGGGTCCTTAATTATGCCGGCTGCTTTTCCCCGAGGCAGCGGGAAGTGTAGACAGAGTCAATGGATGGGAGGCTGGTTTGCGTGATGGACTGGGCTACATTCACGACCTTTTGTAGTTCCTTGCGGTCTTGGGCAGAGCAGGAGCCCCAGACCAAGCTGTGATACAACCAGAAAGAATGCTTTCTATGGGGCATCTGTAAAAGTTGGTGAGAGTCGTAGCGGACATGCCAAATTTCCTTTGTCTTCTGAGAAAGTAGAGGCGTTGGTGGGACTTTCTTAACTATAGTGTCGGCGTGGGGGGGACCAGGACAGGTTGTTGGTGATCTGGACACCTAAAAACGTGAAGAGTTTTCACCTTAAACCTATGCCTAGTTTTAAAACTTAGTTTTAGGCTCCCCTACCTTTGGGAAAAGATGTTGACTATCTAGCTGATCTATGCCCCTCATTATTTTATAGACCTCTATAAGATCACCCTTCAGCCTCCTACGCTCCAGAGAAAAAAGTCCCAGTCTATGCAGCCTCTCCTTATAACTCAATCCATCAAGTCCCGGTAGCATCCTAGTAAATCTTTTCTGCACTCTTTCTAGTTTAATAATATCCTTTCTATAATAGGGTGACCAGAACTGTACACAGTATTCCAAGTGTGGCCTCACCAATGTCTTGTACAACTTCAAACAAGACGTCCCAACTCCTGTATTCGATGTTCTGACCGATGAAACCAAGCATGCCGAATGCCTTCTTCACCACTCTGTCCACCTGTGACTCCACTTTCAAGGAGCTATGAACATGTACCCCGAGATCTCTTTGTTCTGTAACTCTCCCCCAACGCCCGACCATTAACTGAGTAAGTCCTGCCCTGGTTCGATCTTCCAAAATGCATCACCTCACATTTATCTAAATGGAAGCTTTTTCCCAGGTCAGAAATGACAAACACAAGGGGTCACAAGTTCAAGGTGAGGGGGGGCAAGGTTCAACACAGATATGCGGGGGACGTATTTTACACAGAGGGTGGTGGGGGCCTGGAATGCGCTGCCAAGCAAGGTGATTGAGGCAGACACGCTGGGATCGTTTAAGACTTATCTAGATAGCCACATGGACAGACTGGGAATAGAGGGATACAAACGGATGGTCTAGTTAGGAACACATGATCGGCGCGGGCTTGGAGGGCCGAAGGACCTGTTCCTGTGCTGTATCGTTCTTTGTTCTTAAACTCCATCTGCCGTTCGTCAGCCCACTGGCCCAATTGATCAAGATCCCCTTGCAATTGGAGATAATCTTCATAGAACCCCTCCAGTGCAGAAGGAGGCCATTCGGCCCATCGAGTCTGCACCGACCACAATCCCACCCGGGCCCTATTCCCGTAACCCCACATATTTACCCTGCTCATCCCCTGACACCTAAGGGGCAATTTTAGCAACCTAACCCGCACATCTTTGGACTGTGGAAGGAAATCGGAGCACCCGGAGGAAAACCCACGCAGACACGGGGCGAATGTGCAAACTCCACGCAGAAACTCCACCTGAGGCCGGAACTGAACCCGGGTCCCTGGCGCTGTGAGGCAGCAGTGCTAACCCACTGTGCCACTGTGCCGCCCCTTCTTCACTTTCCACTATGCTGCCAATCTTGGTGTCATCTGTAAACTTAACTAACCATGCCTCCTATATTCTCATCCAAATCATTAATATAAATATAAATGATCTTGGGGTCCATATCCACAGATCTCTAAAGGTTGCCACTCAAGTGGATAGAGCTGTGAAGAAGGCCTATAGTGTGTTAGCTTTTATTAACAGGGGGTTGGAGTTTAAGAGCCGTGGGGTTATGCTGCAACTGTACAGGACCTTGGTGAGACCACATTTGGAATATTGTGTGCAGTTCTGGTCACCTCACTACAAGAAGGATGTGGAAGCGCTGGAAAGAGTGCAGAGGAGATTTACCAGGATGCTGCCTGGTTTGGAGGGTAGGTCTTATGAGGAAAGGTTGAGGGAGCTGGGGCTGTTCTCTCTGGAGCGGAGGAGGCTGAGGGGAGACTTAATAGAGGTGTATAAAATGATGAAGGGGATAGACAGAGTGAACGTTCAAAGACTATTTCCTCGGGTGGATGGAGCTATTACAAGGGGGCATAACTATAGGGTTCGTGGTGGGAGATACAGGACGGATATCAGAGGTAGGTTCTTTACGCAGAGAGTGGTTGGGGTGTGGAATGGACTGCCTGCAGTGATAGTGGAGTCAGACACTTTAGAAACATTTAAGCGGTTATTGGATAGGCACATGGAGCACACCAGGATGGTAGGGAGTGGGATAGCTTGATCTTGGTTTCAGATAAAGCTCGGCACAACATCGTGGGCCGAAGGGCCTGTTCTGTGCTGTACTGTTCTATGTCACAGTGGGCCCAGCACTAATCCCTGGGGCACACCTCTGATCATAAGTGTGGGCCCAGTGTGATCTCCTGGACTCGTTTCGATCGCCACAGGGGGTCGGAGAGGAATTTCCCAGATTTTTTTTTTCCCCATATTGGCCCTGGGGTTTTCACTCTGGGTTTTCGCCTCTCCCTGGAGATCACATGGTCTGGAATGGGGGGGTGGGGGTGAGTTAATAGGTTGTGATGAACAAAGCATCGTAGCTGTGAGGGACAGCTCGGTGGATAGGATATTAGGATGTAGATAGGCTGGAAAATTGGGCGGGGATCCTGGATTCAGGATTCAATCCTGGACCGGGGAGCGGCGCGGGCTTGGAGGGCCAAAGGGCCTGTTCCTGTGCTGTATTGTTCTTTGTTCTATAAGGGGTGAAGAACAACCTTCTACAACCACCCTCTGGCTCCTGTCGTCAAGCTCTGAGATGGGCCGAAGGGGCTGTTTCCATGCGGTAGATCTCTTGTGGCCCTACCCATCGACACCCTTCCCACACACCCCCATGCTACCATCACATTGAAAATGTGACCAAACACATTGACGAAGGAAGAGCGGTGGATGTGGTCTATATGGACTTCAGCAAGGCGTTCGATAAGGTCCCCCATGCAAGACTTCTTGAGAAAGTGAGAGGGCATGGGATCCAAGGGGCTGTTGCCTTGTGGATCCAGAACTGGCTTGCCTGCAGAAGGCAGAGAGTGGCTGTGGAGGGGTCTTTCTCTGCATGGAGGTCAGTGACCAGTGGAGTGCCCCAGGGATCTGTTCTGGGACCCTTGCTGTTTGTCATTTTCATAAATGACCTGGATGAGGAAGTGGAGGGATGGGTTGGTAAGTTTGCTGACGACACCAAGGTAGGTGGTGTTGTGGATAGTTTGGAGGGATGTCAGAAGTTGCAGCGAGACATAGATAGAATGCAAGACTGGGCGGAGAAGTGGCAGATGGACCTTCAACCCGGATAAGTGTGTAGTGATCCATTTTGGCAGATCCAATGGGATGAAGCAGCAGTATAATATGAAGGGTACCATTCTTAGCAGTGTAGAGGATCAGAAGGACCTTGGGGTCCGGGTCCATAGAACTCTTAAATCGGCCTCGCAGGTGGAGGATGCGGTCAAGAAGGCGTACGGCGTACTAGCCTTCATTAATCGAGGGATTGAGTTTAGGAGTCGGGAGATAATGCTGCAGCTTTATAGGACCCTGGTTAGACCCCACTTGGAGTACTGCGCGCAGTTCTGGTCACCTCATTACAGGAAAGATGTTGAAGCCAT
>NW_027593499.1:25000-30000 GCF_964213995.1 Mustelus asterias
CCCACAGTGCGGCGCTCCCTCAGCACTGACCCTCCCACAGTGCGGCGCTCCCTCAGCACCGACCCTCCCACAGTGCGGCGCTCCCTCATCACTGACCCTCCCACAGTGCGGCGCTCCCTCAGCACGGACCCTCTCACAGTGCGGCGCTCCCTCAGCACTGACCCTCCCACAGTGCGGCGCTCCCTCAGCACCGACCCTCCCACAGTGCGGTGCTCCCTCAGCACCGACCCTCCCACAGTGCGGCGCTCCCTCAGCACTGACCCTCCCACAGTGCGGCGCTCCCTCAGCACTGACCCTCCCACAGTGCGGCGCTCCCTCAGCACCGACCCTCCCACAGTGCGGCGCTCCCTCAGCACCGACCCTCCCACAGTGCGGCGCTCCCTCAGCACTGACCCTCCCACAGTGCGGTGCTCCCTCAGCACCGACCCTCCCACAGTGCGGCGCTCCCTCAGCACTGACCCTCCCACAGTGCGGCGCTCCCTCAGCACTGACCCTCCCACAGTGCGGCGCTCCCTCAGCACTGACCCTCCCGCAGTGCGGCGCTCCCTCAGCACTGACCCTCCCACAGTGCGGCGCTCCCTCAGCACTGACCCTCCCACAGTGCGGTGCTCCCTCAGCACTGACCCTCCCACAGTGCGGCGCTCCCTCAGCACTGACCCTCCCACAGTGCGGCGCTCCCTCAGCACTGCCCCCTGGTGCCTTTCCTAGTCTCACGTTTTAAGGTGATATCTTGCCTATTAATTCCTTACATTTTCCCCCCCCGCCCCCTCCTCAGGGTGAGGAATGGGAAACATTTTTCACAGTTAACTGCTTCTGATTAATAAAAGCTAAGTTGATTGTTCGCCCACGTTTAGACAACTTCCTCATGCTTCTTATAAAAGCCAGATGTTCCAGGTGTTTTATATTTTCACGCTTGCTTCCTCTTAACAACTGTCTGAGAGGATCTATCAAACATATTTCGTCCTGGGAGTGTTTGATGGGGACAGTGTAGAGGGAGCTTTACTCTGTATCTAACCCCGTGCTGTACCTGTCCTGGGAGTGTTTGATGGGGACAGTGTAGAGGGAGCTTTACTCTGTTTCTAACCCCGTGCTGTACCTGTCCTGGGAGTGTTTGATGGGGGACAGTGTAGAGGGAGCTTTACTCTGTATCTAACCCCGTACTGTACCTGTCCTGGGAGTGTTTGATGGGGACAGTGTAGAGGGAGCTTTACTCTGTGTCTAACCCCGTACTGTACCTGTCCTGGGAGTGTTTGATGGGGACAGTGTAGAGGGAGCTTTACTCTGTATCTAACCCCGTGCTGTACCTGTCCTGGGAGTGTTTGATGGGGGACAGTGTCGAGGGAGCTTTACTCTGTGTCTAACCCCGTGCTGTCCCTGTCCTGGGAGTGTTTGATGGGGGACAGTGTAGAGGGAGCTTTACTCTATATCTAACCCCGTGCTGTACCTGTCCTGGGAGTGTTTGATGGGGACAGTGTAGAGGGAGCTTTACTCTGTATCTAACCCCGTGCTGTACCTGTCCTGGGAATGTTTGATGGGGGACAGTGTAGAGGGAGCTTTACTCTGTTTCTAACCCCGTGCTGTACCTGTCCTGGGAGTGTTTGATGGGGGACAGTGTAGAGGGAGCTTTACTCTGTATCTAACCCCGTGCTGTACCTGTCCTGGAAGTGTTTGATGGGGACAGTGTAGAGGGAGCTTTACTCTGTATCTAACCCCGTGCTGTACCTGTCCTGGGAGTGTTTGATGGGGGACAGTGTAGAGGGAGCTTTACTCTGTATCTAACCCCGTGCTGTACCTGTCCTGGGAGTGTTTGATGGGGACAGTGTAGACGGAGCTTTACTCTGTATCTAACCCCGTGCTGTACCTGTCCTGGAAGTGTTTGATGGGGACAGTGTAGAGGGAGCTTTACTCTGTATCTAACCCCGTGCTGTACCTGTCCTGGGAGTGTTTGATGGGGACAGTGTAGAGGGAGCTTTACTCTGTATCTAACCCCGTGTTGTACCTGTCCTGGGAGTGTTTGATGGGGACAGTGTAGAGGGAGCTTTACTCTGTATCTAACCCCGTGCTGTACCTGTCCTGGGAGTGTTTGATGGGGACAGTGTAGAGGGAGCTTTACTCTGTATCTAACCCCGTGCTGTACCTGTCCTGGGAATGTTTGATGGGGGACAATGTCGAGGGAGCTTCACTCTGTATCTAACCCTGTGATGTACCTGTCCTGGGAGTGTTTGATGGGGGACAGTGTAGACGGAGCTTTACTCTGTATCTAACCCCGTGCTGTACCTGTCCTGGGAGTGTTTGATGGGGGACAGTGTAGAGGGAGCTTTACTCTGTATCTAACCCCGTGCTGTACCTGTCCTGGGAATGTTTGATGGGGGACAATGTCGAGGGAGCTTTACTCTGTATCTCACCCCGTGCTGTACCTGTCCTGGGAGTGTTTGATGGGGGACAGTGTCGAGGGAGCTTTAGTACCGTGAATCCGTTCTCAAATATCTTTTGTAGTCAGCGTTTGAACAAATGAGGACGACAAAAGTGGCGCAAAAACATACATTTATTAGCGAGATCACATCAGTAGGCCGCAGGCTTTTTCCCACATCTTGTTCTGCCAGTTTCCAATCAGGGGAAACTCTTCCGGATGCGGAATTCTCGAAACTTGACTCCCTGCTTCACACAGTAGCATGAATAAATCTTGCTTTTGGTGGGTTCCTGTTCAATTTCTTTGCATTGTGACGATTCGCAAGGCTCAATCGAAGCCTTCCAGCGTCGCAGAATCCATGCCAAGTCGTCGCCAAGGCCCTTGGGCGCCGTGGCAGACTGCCTCCCCGTCGGTAGGCCCAGCTCCCCCTCTCCAGGGGATTCGAGTGTCTTCCCCACCCCCGCCCCCCCCCCGACGCGCCAACCGCAACGCAAAACACATCCCTCGTCCAAGCCTTCCGGCCCGCTCGAGAAAGTAAGGAATCTTCCGGGATCCGCGCGAGGGTCAGTTCGGTGCTGGCGCGGGGCACGAAACGGGAAGCCAGTCAGTCGCCCCCCTGGTTACAAGGCTCCGGCCTACCTAGGCCTCGGGTCGAACCAAGAGCCCGTCGGGTTTGGGGCTTGACGGGGTCGCGTGGGGTCCCCCGGGGGGGGGGGGGGGGGGGGGGTGGGGGAGGGGATTGGCGGTAGTTTAGAACCCATATTGAAAACACAACGTCGGGTTGGAGGAAACAAGCCTTGACGTTTCTCCCAAGATGCCTTTCAGGAACTGCCAACAGAAGCCTGCGGCCTACTGGTAGTTTGGATCTACAGCCTTTGTTTTCTTGTTAATCTCGACCATTTGAGGCCCAGTGTACATTAAATATACATGCTTGGTTTTGAAGTTTATATATTATAATCTTTTTTTTTTTGTTCGTGCCTTGGCACAGTTTTTTAAATCTTTAATTTCTTGTGTTTTTTTTGTTTGCTGTTAACAGAAACTTCAGTCTCCTACACAGCGGGTCAAAGGGCGGATGGGGGAAGTCGGGGTTGGCGGGGGGGGGGGGGGGGGGTTGGGGGTTTAAAAGTCACGACGAGGTTACACAACAAGAGAACGATATAGAAACTGTAAAATTGGCGCGCTCGAGGAGGGCGGAGGGAGTGCGGTTTTGAGGGGATCAGGCGGGAGTGGTGAGGGAAGAGGTAGGGGGTTGAAGAGAGAGAGAGAGGGGAGGAAAATGGCCGTTAGGGAGTTGGGGGGGAATGGGGGAGGTTGGAGTAGAGTCTTAGAGAGCAGAACAGGCCCTTCGGCCCAAAGGAAATGGCCCCCCCCTCCCCCCAAGGAAAGAGCAGGCTTCAAGGTCAACCGTAGGCCGAAGAGGCCGTTTGGCCAACTCTCGGAGAGTTTGGCGCTTTGAGGGGAAGGGGTGAGGTCGGCGGGGAGGGGGGGGGGGGGGGTGAAGTGTCGGGGGTGGGGGGGTAGAGACGGTGAGTAGCGGGGGGAAGGGGAGATATGATCTCAGGCCATTTCCGCCTTCACTGAGGGGCTTTCGGGTGAAGGTGGAAGAATTGTCCCCATTCGGTTAATCCTCTCCAGTCTCCAGTCTCCAAACTCCTGCAGGGTGGGAGGAGGTCGAGGCTCGGGCCCACAGAGGTCGCTAATCCCCTCCCTCTGTCCCTCGCTCCCTCTCCCTCACTCCCTGTTCCTGTCTCTCTCTCTCTCCCTATCTCTGTCTCTCTCTCTCCCTCGCTCCCTGTCCCTCTCCCTCACTCCCTGTTCCTGTCTCTCTCTCTCTCCCTATCTCTGTCTCTCTCTCTCCCTCGCTCCCTGTCCCTCTCCCTCACTCCCTGTCCCTGTCTCTCTCCCTGTCCCTGTATCTCTCCCTCGCTCCCTCTCCCTCACTCCCTGTTCCTGTCTCTCTCCCTGTCCCTCGTTCCCTGTCACTGTCTCTCTCTTTCTGTCTGTCCCCTGCTCCCTGTCCCTCGATCTCTGTCTCCCTTGCATTCTCTCCCTCACTGCCTCTGTCCCTCGCTCTCTATCTCTCCCTCGCTGTCCCCCGCTCTCTCTTCTGTCGCTCTGTCCCCACCACCCCGCTCTCTGTCTCTGTCTCTCCCTCGCTCTCTGTCCCCGCTCTCTCTGTCCCTTGCTTTCTGTCTCTCTCTCTCTCTCCCTCGCTCTCTCCGTCCCTCACTCCGTCCTCCGCGCTCTGCCTCTGTTTCTCCCTCATATTCACTCCCTCGCTCCCTGTCCCCGCTCTCTGTCTCTGTCTCTCTCTCTCCCTGCCCTCGCTCTCTCTGCCCGTCTCTCTGTCTCTCCCTCGCTCTCCATGTCCCTCGCTCTCCCTGTCCCTCGCTCTCCCTGTCCCTCGCTTTTGCGATTTCTCTTCCTTGCTTCCTATCCGTCACTCCCTGTCTCTCTCTCTGTCTCTCTCTCTGTCTCTCTCTCTCTGTCTCTCTCTCTGTCTCTCTCGCTCTCTGTCTCTCTCGCTCTGTCTCTGTCTCTCTCTCTCTGTCTCTGTCTCTCTCGCTCTCTCTGTCTCTCTCGCTCTCTC
>NW_027593500.1:0-31255 GCF_964213995.1 Mustelus asterias
GAGAGAGACACAGAGAGAGAGACACAGAGAGAGAGACACAGAGAGAGAGACACAGAGAGAGAGACACAGAGAGAGAGACACAGAGAGAGAGACACAGAGAGAGAGACACAGAGAGAGAGACACAGAGAGAGAGACACAGAGAGAGAGACACAGAGAGAGAGACACAGAGAGAGAGACACAGAGAGAGAGACACAGAGAGAGAGACACAGAGAGAGAGACACAGAGAGAGAGACACAGAGAGAGAGACACAGAGAGAGAGACACAGAGAGAGAGACACAGAGAGAGTCACAGAGAGAGTCACAGAGAGACACACAGAGAGAGACACAGAGAGAGACACAGAGAGAGACACAGAGAGAGACACAGAGAGAGACACAGAGAGAGAGACACAGAGAGAGAGACACAGAGAGAGAGACACAGAGAGAGAGAGACACAGAGAGAGAGACACAGAGAGAGAGACACAGAGAGAGAGACACAGAGAGAGAGACACAGAGAGAGAGAGAGAGAGAGAGACAGGGAGAGAGAGACAGAGAGAACAAGTTAGCTCCATGTGCAAAATCAGAGGAACGGGACGGTGTGTAAATAAGAACTAGGAGCAGGAGTAGGCCACCCGGCCCCTCGAGCCTGCTCCGCCATTCAATAAGATCATGGCTGATCTTTTCATGGACTCAGCTCCACTTACCCGCCCGCTCACCGTAACCCTTAATTCCTTTACTGTTCAAAAATCTATCTATCCTTGCCTTAAAGAACATTCAACGAGGTCGCCTCAACTGGGCAGGGAATTCCATCTACTCAGTCTCTCCTCATAAACCAACCCTCTCAACTCCGGAATCAACCCAGTGAATCTCCTCTGCACCCCCTCCAGTGCCAGTATATCCTTCCTCAAGTAAGGAGACCAAAACTGTACACAGTGCTCCAGGTGTGGCCTCACCAGCACCTTATACAGCTGCAACATAACCTCGCTGTTTTTAAACTCCATCCCTCTCGCAATGAAGGACAAAATTCCATTCGCCGCCTTCATTACCTGCTGCACCCGCCAACCAACCCCTTGAGATTCCTGCACAAGGACACCCAGGTCCCTCTGCACAGCAGCAAGCTGCAATTTTTCACCATTTAAATAATAGTTTGTAATAAAATGCAGGGTCCATCCAACCAGCCTCCACAAAGCTCTCTCTGTCTGTCTCTCTCTCCACCCAGAGGAAAGATCACTGAAAAGACACAGCACAGAAGGGGGGCCATTTGGCCCATCTTGTACACGTCTCAAGGGCGTGAGTCGTGCTGCGGTGGAGGGGGGGGGGGGGGGGGGGGTCCCAGTCTCAGTCACTGCTTCTCCAGTTCCCTTGTCCCCGAGAGAGAGGAGGGTATGTGGGAGGGTGGGTCACTTAAGTTCAAGGATGATGCGGAAATTGGCGGGGTGGTAAGCCACAAGGAGGGTAGCCTCGGGTTAGAATAAAGTTTATTTATTAGTGACTCAAGTAAGGCTTACATGATCACTGTAAGAAGTCTCTCAACACCAGGTTAAAGTCCAACAGGTTTATTTGGTAGCAAAAGCCACACAAGCTTTCGGAGCGCTGCCCCTTCATCAGGTGAGTGGGAGTTGTGTTCACAAACAGGGCATATAAAGACACACTCAATTTACAGAATAATAAAGCTACGACATCTTCTCCGGAGCCTTCAACATGTCATTGATGAAGACGAACATCTCGCCAAGGCCATCCCCACACCCCCACTTCTTGCCTTCAAACAACCGCACAACCTCAAACAGACCATTGTCCGCAGCAAACTACCCAGCCTTCAGGAGAACAGTGACCACGACACCACACAACCCTGCCAAAGCAACCTCTGCAAGACGTGCCGGATCATCGACACGGATGCCATCATCTCAGGTGAGAACACCATCCACCAGGTACACGGTACCTACTCTTGCAACTCGGCCAACGTTGTCTACCTGATACGCTGCAGGAAAGGATGTCCCGAGGGATGGTACATTGGGGAGACCATGCAGACGCTGCGACAACAGATGAATGAACACCGCTCGACAATCACCAGGCAAGACTGTTCTCTTCCTGTGGGGGAACACTTCAGCGGTCACGGACATTCGGCCTCTGATCTTTGGGTGAGCGTTCTCCGAGGTGGCCTTCACGACACACGACAGCGCAGAATCACTGAGCAGAGACTGATAGCCAAGTTACGCACACACGAGGACGGCCTCAACCAGGATCTTGGGTTCATGTCACACTATCTATAACCCCCACGACTTGCCTGGGCTTGCAAAATCTCACTAACTGTCCTGACTGGAGACAATACACATCTCTTTAACCTGTGCTTAATGCTCTCTCCACTCACATTGTCTGTACCTTTAAGACTTGATTACCTGTAAAGACTCGCATTCCAACCATTATTTTGTAAATTGAGTTTGTGTCTTTGTGCCCTGTTTGTGATCAGAATTCCCACTCATCTGACGAAGGAGCCGCGCTCCGAAAGCTTGTGTGGCTTTTGCTACCAAATAAACCTGTCGGACGTTAACCTGGTGTTGTGAGACTTCTTACTGTGTTTACCCCAGTCCAACGCCGACATCTCCACATCATTACATTAACACTGCCATGAAGTTACTGTGAAAATCCCCTAGTCGCCCACACTCCGGCGCCTGTTCGGGTAACACTGAGGGAGAATTTAGCATGGCCAATGCACCCTAACCAACACGTCTTTCGGACTGTGGGAGGAAACCGGAGCACCCGGAGTAAACCCGCACAGACACGGGGAGAGCGTGCAGATTCCGCACAGACAGTGACCCAAGCTGGGAATTGAACCCGGGTCCCTGGCGCTGTGAGGCAGCAGTGCTAACCCACTGTGCCACCCAGGGGGATATAGACGGTTGGTCGGACGGGCTGAGTGGAATTCAATCCGGGTAAGTGTGAGGTGACGCACTTGAGCAGGACAAACAAGACAAGGGAATACCGGATGAACAGCAGGACTCCGGGAAGCGCCGAGGATCAGAGGGACCTGGGTGTGCACCAGTCCCTTAAGGTAACAGGACAGGTGGATAAAACGGTTACGAAGGCATTCTTGCCGTTATTAGCCGAGGCACAGAGTTTAGGAGCGGGGAGTTTAGGAGCGGGGAGGTTACGCTGGAACTCTATAACACGTTGGTTAGGCCACAGCTAGAGTACTGTGTGCAGTTCTGGAATCCACATTCTAGGAGGGCAGTGATAGCACTTGGAAAGGGAGCAGAGGAGATTTACCAGGATGCTACCTGGGTTAGGGAGTTTTAGTTATGAAGAGAGATTGGATAGACTGGGGTTGTTTTCCTTGGAGCATCGGAGACCGAGGAGGACATGATTGAGATGGAGAAAATTATGAGGGGCATCGATTAAAGTTTATTTATTGTCACAAGTAGGCTTACATTAACACTGCAATGAAGTTACTGTGAAAATCCCCTAGTTGCCACACTCCAGTGCCTGTTCGGGTACACGGAGGGAGAATTTAGCATAGCCAATCCCCCTAACCTACACATCTTTGGGACACTAAGGGACAATTTAGCATGGCCAATCCACCCTAACCTATACATCTTTGGACACTAAGGGACAATTTAGCATGGCCAATCCACCCTAACCTGCACATCTTTGGACACTAAGGGACAATTTAGCACGGCCAATCCACCCTAACCTATACATCTTTGGACACTAAGGGACAATTTAGCATGGCCAATCCACCCTAACCTATACATCTTTGGACACTGAGGGACAATTTAGCATGGCCAATCCACCCTAACCTGCACATCTTTGGACACTAAGGGGTAATTTAGCATGGCCAATTCCCCTAACCTGCACATCTTTGGACACTGAGGGACAATTTAGCATGGCCAATCCACCCTAACCTACACATCTTTGGACACTAAGGGACAATTTAGCATGGCCAATCCCCCCTAACCTACACATCTTTGGACTGTGGGAGGAAACCCACGCAGACACGGGGAGAACGTGCAGACTCCACACAGACAGTGACCCAAAGCCGGGAATCGAACCCGGGTCCCTGGCGCTGTGAGGCAGCGGCGCTAACCCACTGTGCCACCCATGGAGCAGACAGGAGACGGGGAGAAGCCTTTCCCCTTGGCAGAGATATGGATGACCCCGGGAGGAGGGGTGGGGGGAGGTTTAGAGGGGATGTGAGGAAAAACTCTTTAACCAGAGGGTGGTGGGAACTCACTGCCTGAAGAGGTGGAGACGGAGACCCTCGTAACATTGAGGCACTATTTAGATGTTATCTTGCGATGCCGAGACTGTGGGCAAAGGGATGGGGAAGGGGATTAGAATAGCTGGGTGCCTTTGTCTTTGACCAGCAGACGGGATGGGCCGAAGGGACTGCGTTGTGGACCTTTCTGACTCTACCAGACGGGGGAAGGGCTCAGGAATTTACGGAGCGCGGGTTTTAACTTTAGACACGCCTCCCTGAGGTAGCCCCTGTGTGGGGCGCGCCATCGCGGAGGCGGGGGGAGGAGGATGAAGCTGTCTCAGCTCACTGCTATCAGAGCTGGGCAGGAAAAGCCCTCTTACCCCAGCCCCCCCCCCCTCAACCAATCATTGCCCCCTCCCCAGACTCCGCAGGTTCTCAATCAGAGCACTCGCCCCCCCCCCTCCTCCCCCCCCCTCCCCCCAACACCCAATCCCCATCGCTCCACCCCCTGATGGACACGCCCGAGGCCCACGCAGCCCCAAGCTGTTGTCCACGCACCAGTAGACCGGTGCGCGCAGCTGATCCCCCTCCATCCCACCGAGAGGGGGAGCAGGCTGTTGCTTCGGGTAATGGGGAAGGTGCTCGGGAGGGGGGGGGGGGCGCGGTACCCTAGCTCCGCGTTCCGCCATCTCCCCCCCCCCCTTTCCCCGCACGCCGAGTTGCTGTGGGTAATGGGGAACACGCTCGTGGGGGCGCAGTACCCTGGCTGTGCACTCCGCCATCTCCCCCCCACGCCGAGTTGCTGTGGGTAATGGGGAAACGCTCGTGGGGGCGCAGTACCCTGGCTGTGCACTCCGCCATCTCCCCCCGCACACCGAGTTGCTGCGGGTAATGGGGAACGCACTCGTGGGGGTGCAGTACCCGAGCTGCGCGCTCCACCATCTCCCCCCCCCCCTTCCCCGCACGCCGAGTTGCTGCGGGTAATGGGGAACACGCTCGTGGGGGCGCAGTACCCGAGCTCCCCGCTCCGCCACCTCCCCCCCCCTTCCCCACACGCCGAGTTGCTGTGGGTAATGGGGAACACGCTCGTGGGGGCGCAGTACCCGAGCTCCCCGCTCCGCCACCTCCCCCCCCCTTCCCCGCACGCCGAGTTGCTGTGGGTAATGGGGAACACGCTTGTGGGGGCGCGGTACCCTGGCTGTGCACTCCGCCACCTCCCCCCCCTTTCCCCGCATGCCGAGTTGCTGTGGGTAATGGGGAACACGCTCGTGGGGGCGCAGTACCCTAGCTCCCCGCTCCGCCATCTCCCCCCCACTTCCCCGCACGCCGAGTTGCTGTGGGTAATGGGGAACACGCTCGTGGGGGTGCAGTACCCTAGCTCCGCGCTCCGCCATCACCCCCCCCCTCCCCGAGTTGCTGCGGGTAATGGGGAACACGCTTGTGGGGGTGCAGTACCCTAGCTCCCCGCTCCGCCATCCCCCCCCCTCACTCACTTGAGGGGATCCTCCTGGTCGCTGTCGATGCTGTCAGCCTCGCTGTCCGGTTCTCCCCTCCACGTCTGGTCCAGCAGCACAGTCTCAGGCTCACCCTCGCTCCAGCTGTCGTCATCTGGGCGGCGGGGGGGGGGGGGGGGGTGTGAGAGATGTCGGAGAGAACGTTAAAGAGGGGATCGAGAGCGGGTTTTGGGGGAGGGTGGGGGAAGCTTACTGAGATCGCGCTGATCTTAAAACCATTACATAGAGGAGCAGAATGAGGCCACTCGGCCCATCGAGTCTGCCCCGCCATTCAACCATGGCTGATATTTTTCTCATCCCCATTCTCCTGCCTTTTCCCCCATAACCCCTGATCCCCTTATTAATCAAGAACCTATCTATCTCTGTCTTAAAGACACTCAATGACCTGGCCTCCACAGCCTTCTGCGGCAAAGAGTTCCACACATTCACCACTCTCTGGCTGAAGAAATTCCTCCTCATCTCTGTTTTAAAGGATCGTCCCTTTAGCCTGAGGTTGTCCCTCTGGTTCTAGTTTTTCCCACTAGTGGAAACATCCTCTCCACGTCCACTCTATCCAGGCCTCGCAGTGTCCTGTAAGTTTCAATAAGATCCCCCCCTCATCCTTCTCAACTCCATCGAGTACAGACCCAGAGTCCTCAACCCGTTCCTCATACGACAAGCTCTTCATTCCAGGGATCATTCTTGTGAACCTCCTCTGGACCCTTTCCAAGGACCAGCACATCCTTCCTTCGATACGGGGACCCAAAACTGCTCACAATACTCCAAATGGGGTCTGACCAGAGCCTCCTACAGCCTCAGAAGTCCATCCCTACTCTTGTATTCTAGCCCTCTCCACATGAATGCTAACATTGCGTTTGCCTTCCTAACTGCCGACTGAACCTGCACGTTAACCTTCAGAGAATCTTGAACCAGGGCTCCCAAGTCCCTTTGTGCTTCTGATTTCAGAATTCCTTCCCCATTTAGAGAATAGTCTACGCCTCACTCCTCCCTTCCAAAGTGCAGAACCTCACACTTTTCCACATTGTCTTCCAACCAACACATGTTTGCCCACTCCCCTAACCTTGTTTCATATCTATTGGAACATTTATCCGTGGGCCATGGGCGTCGCTGGCTGGGTCCACCATTTATTGCCCATCCCTAGTTGCCCCTTGGAGGGACAGTTGAGAGTCACCCACATTGCTGTGGCTCTGGGAGTCACATGTAGGCCCAGACCAGGGTAAGGACGGCAGATTTCCTTCCCTAAAGGGAACCAGATGGGCTTTTCCCACAATGGGTCATCAGTAGATTCTTAATCCCAGATATTTTTTATTGAATTCAAATCCCCACCATCTGGCGTGGGCGGGATTCGAACCCGGGTCCCCCCAGAACATTAGCTGAGTTTCTGGATGAATAAAGTGTCTATTGATACTACCACAAGGCCGTCGCCTCTCCCTCTCCCCGCGAGCCCCTCCGTGCCCAGAGCGAAACTACCACAAGGCCGTCGCCTCTCCCCGCGAGCCCCTCCGTGCCCAGAGCGAAACTACCACAAGGCCGTCGCCTCTCCCTCTCCCCGCGAGCCCCTCCGTGCCCAGAGCGAAACTACCACAAGGCCGTCGCCTCTCCCTCTCCCCGCGAGCCCCTCCGTGCCCAGAGCGAAACTACCACAAGGCCGTCGCCTCTCCCCGCGAGCCCCTCCGTGCCCAGAGCGAAACTACCACAAGGCCGTCGCCTCTCCCTCTCCCCGCGAGCCCCTCCGTGCCCAGAGCGAAACTACCACAAGGCCGTCGCCTCTCCCTCTCCCCGCGAGCCCCTCCGTGCCCAGAGCGAAACTACCACAAGGCCGTCGCCTCTCCCTCTCCCCGCGAGCCCCTCCGTGCCCAGAGCGAAACTACCACAAGGCCGTCGCCTCTCCCTCTTCCTGGCCCCGCGAGCCCGGACCGCAATCCCGCACGCGTGGCCCGTACCGAGGATCTTGCTGGCTTCGCTCCGACTGTTATCCGCAGCCCCGGAACTCCCGTCGCTCTTCAGGTAACCGCTCAGCTGGGCGAGCAGCGCCTCTGGGGAAGGGCCGGCGCTGCTAGTCCTCTTGGATGGTAGCCGGGTGGCCAGGGCGTTCTTGCGAGCGTGTTCCGTGCAGTACGTCACCCTGGTACGGAAAGACAGTCAGCGTTTGATAACACTGCCCTACCCCACAACTGCCCCAGCGCACCATAGAGTCACAGAGGTTTACAGCATGGAAACAGGCCCTTCGGCCCAACTTGTCCATGCCACCCTATTTTTTAAAACCACTAAGCTAGTCCCAATTGCCCGCGTTTGGCCCATATCCCTCTATACCCATCGTACCCATGTAACTGCTTTTTAAAAGACAAAATTGTACCCGCCTCTACTACTGCCTCTGGCAGCTCGTTCCAGACACTCACCACCCTCTGGGTGAAAAAATTGCCTCTCTGGACCCTTTTGTATCTCTCCCCTTAAACCTACACCCTCTAGTTTGAGACTCCCCTACCTTTGGGGAAAAGATATTGACTATCCAGCTGATCTGTGCCCCTCATTATTTTATAGACCTCTATAAGATCACCCCTCAGCCTCCTACACTCCAGAGAAAAAAGTCCCAGTCTATCCAGCCTCTCCTTATAACTCAATCCATCAAGTCCCGGTAGCTTCCTAGTAAATCTTCTCTGCACTCTTTCTAGTTTAATAATATCCTTTCTACAATAGGGTGACCAGAACTGTACACAGTATTCCAAGTGTGGCCTTACCAATGTCTTGTACATCTTCAACAAGACGTCCCAACTCCTGTATTCAATGTTCTGACCGATGAAACCAAGCATGCCGAATGCCTTCTTCACCACTCTGTCCACCTGTGACTCCACTTTCAAGGAGCTATGGACATGTACCCCTAGATCTCTTTGTTCTGTAACTCTCCCCAACGCCCTACCATTAACTGAGTAAGTCCTGCCCTGGTTCAATCTACCAAAATGCATCACCTCGCATTTATCCAAATTAAACTCCATCTGCCATTCGTCAGCCCACTGGCCCAATTGATCAAGATCCCGTTGCAATTGGAGATAACTTTCTTCACTGTCCACTATGCCACCAATCTTGGTGTCATCTGCAAACTTACTAACCATGCCTCCTATATTCTCATCCAAATCATTAATATAAATGACAAATAACAGTGGGCCCAGCACTGATCCCTGAGGCACACCGCTGGTCACAGGCCTCCAGTTTGAAAAACAACCCTCTGCAACCACCCTCTGGCTTCTGTCATCTAGTTTTAGACTAGTTTTAGAGCTATGAACCTGTACCGCTAGATCTCTTTGTTCTGTAACTCTCCCCAGTGCCCTACGGGAAGTGTGGAAAAAGCCTGACTGATCTCACCTGGCTCTCTCCCTTTCAGGAACCCACGCCCATCCAACGTCAGGATATATTTTAGTATTTTGTACTACCACCGCTGCTCCCTGCCACCTCTCCTCTCCCCGACAACCCCCCCCCCCCATCAACTCAAACAATCTCTCACTCTCCCGATGAAGGCATGCCTTCATCGGCCGGGGTATAGAGTTTAAAAATTGGCAAGGCATGTTGCAGCTTTATAGAACCTTAGTTAGGCCGCACTTGGAATATAGTGTTCAATTCTGGTCGCCACACTACCAGAAGGATGTGGAGGCTTTGGAGAGGGTTACAGAAAAGATTTACCAGGATGTTGCCTGGTCTGGAGGGCATTAGCTATGAGGAGAGGTTGGAGAAACTCGGTTTGTTCTCAGTGGAGCGACGGAGGTTGAGGGGAGACCTGATAGAAGTCTACAAGATTATGAGGGGCATGGACAGTGTGGATAGTCAGAAGCTTTTTTCCCCCAGGGTGGAAGAGTCAATTACTAGGGGGGCATAGGTTTAAGGGGCAAGGTTTAAAGGAGATGTACGAGGCAAGTTTTTACACAGAGGGTGGTGGGTGCCTGGAACTCGCTGCCGGGGGAGGGAGTGGAAGCGGATACGATAGTGAGTTTTAAGGGGCATCTGGATAAATACATGAATAGGATGGGAATAGAGGGATACAGTCCCCGGAAGGGTAGGGGGCTTTAGTTCAGACGGGGGCAGCATGGTCAGTGCAGGAGGGTCGAAGGGCCTGTTCCTGTGCTGTAATTTTCTTTGTTCTTCCCCTATCAATGCCTCTCTCCCCCCCCCCCATCAATCCCCCCCGCCCTCTCTCCCCCCCCTACCCTCTCTCCCCCCATCAATCCCCCTCTCTCGGCCCTTCAAACCTGCTCTGCCATTCAATCAGAGATGGCTGATCTCTCCCAGGTCTCAAATCCTCCTCCCCAACTGTTCCTCAGTGCAGGAGGTCATTCGGCCCATCGAGTCTGCACCGATCACAATTCCATTGAAGCCCTATCCCCGTGACCCCATGATCTTACCCTAGCTCGTCCCCCTGACACTAAGGGGCAATTTAGCACGGCCCAATCCACCCTAACCTACACATCTTTCGGACTGTGGGAGGAAACCGGAGCACCCGGAGGAAACCCACGCAGACACGAGGAGAATGTGCAAACTCCACACAGACAGTGACCCGAGCTGGGAATCGAACCCAGGTCCCTGGAGCTGTGAGGCAGCAGTGCCAACCCACTGTGCCACCCGATTAAAGGGATATGTCCTTCATAACCCTTTAACCCGTTTCCTATCAGAAATATATCTATCTGCAGCTATATAAGACCCTCGTCAGACCCCACTTGGAGTACTGTGCTCAGTTCTGGTCGCCTCATTACAGGAATGATGTGGAAATGATTGAAAGGGTGCAGAGGAGATTTACAAGGATGTTGCCTGGATTGGGTGGCATGCCTTATGAGGATAGGCTGAGGGAGCTCGGTCTTTTCTCCTTGGAGAGACGTAGGACGAGAGGAGACCTAATAGAGGTATATAAGATGTTGAGAGGCATAGATCGGGTGGACTCTCAGAGGCTTTTTCCCAGGGTGGAAATGTCTGCTACGAGAGGACACAGGTTTAAGGTGCTGGGGGGTAGGTACAGGGGAGATGTTAGGGGGAAGTTTTTCACACAGAGGGTGGTGTGTGAGTGGAATCGGCTGCCGTCAGTGGTGGTGGAGGCAAACTCAATAGGGTCTTTTAAGAGACTCCTGGATGAGTACATGGGACTTAATAGGATGGAGGGTTATAGGTAGGTCTAAAAGGTAGGGATGTGTTCGGCACAACTTGTGGGGCCGAAGGGCCTGTTTTGTGCTGTAGTTTTTCTATATTTCCTCTTGAAGTCATTCAATGATTCAGACTCCCACCGCGCGATGGGGTAGCGAGTTCCACAAATTCACCCCCCTCTGTGAGAAGTAGTTCCTCCTCATCTCAGTGTTAAATCTACCGCCTCTCAACCTATTCCTGTGACCTCTTGTTCAAGATTGCCCCACGAGAGGAAATGATTAAGTCGACATTTACTTTATCAATCCCTTTTAGGATTTTATATACCTCTATCAGATCCCCTTTCATAGAATCATAGAAACCCTACAGTACAGAAAGAGGCCATTCGGCCCATCGAGTCTGCACCGACCACAATCCCACCCAGGCCCTACCCCCATATCCACCCACTAATCCCTCCAACGTACGCATCTCAGGACACTAAGGGGCAATTTTAGCATGGCCAATCAACCTACCCGCACATCTTTGGACTGTGGGAGGAAACCGGAGCACCCGGAGGAAACCCACGCAGACACGAGGAGAATGTGCAAACTCCACACAGACAGTGACCCGAGCCGGGAATCAAACCCAGGTCCCTGGCGCTGTGAAGCAGCAGTGCTAACCACTGTGCTACCCGTGCCGCCTCATCCTTCTAAACTCCCCAGATGTGAACAGAATTCTATTATCAAATAAAACTTGATTGCTGGCAGGGAAAATAACTCCCCAAACATTCCCACACTGACTCTGCACCTGGAATCCTGGAGCTCCCTAACAGCGCCGTGGGTGTACCTACACCACACACACACACACGGGGACTGACTGATGTTCAATCACAATCCTGGAACTCCCTCCCTAACAGCGCCGTGGGTGTACCTACACCACACACACACAGGGAGTGACTGATGTCCAATCACAATCCTGGAGCTCCCTCCCTAACAGCACCGTGGCTGTACCTACACCACACACACACAGGGAGTGACTGATGTCCAATCACAATCCTGGAGCTCCCTCCCTAACAGCACCGTGGCTGTACCTACACCACACACACACACGGGGACTGACTGATGTCCAATCACAATCCTGGAACTCCCTCCCTAACAGCGCCGTGGGTGTACCTACACCACACACACACACACACGGGGACTGACTGATGTCCAATCACAATCCTGGAACTCTCTCCCTAACAGCGCCGTGGGTGTACCTACACCACACACACACGGGGACTGACTGATGTCCAATCACAATCCTGGAACTCCCTCCCTAACAGCGCCGTGGGTGTACCTACACCACACACGGGGACTGACTGATGTCCAATCACAGTCCTGGAACTCCCTCCCTAACTGCCTTTCCGGATGTATCACAGCTTGGTCTGGGGCTCCTGCTCTGCCCAAGACCGCAAGAAACTACAAAGGGTTGTGTGTGTGTGAACGTAGCCCAGTCCCATCACACAAACCAGCCTCCCATCCATTGACTCCGTCTACACTTCCCGCTGCCTCGGGGAAAAGCAGCCGGCAAAATCAAGGACCCCACGCACCCCGGACATTCTCTCTTCCACCTTCTTCCGTCGGGGAAAAAGATACAAAAGTCTGAGGTCACGTACCGACCGACTCAAGAACAGCTTCTTCCCTGCTGCTGTCAGACTTTACTTGGACCTACCTTATATCATAGAATCCCTACAATGCAGAAACAGGCCATTCGGCCCATCGAGTCTGCACCGACCACAATCCCACCCAGGCCCAACCCCCATATCCCTACATATTTACCCACTAATCCCTCTAACCTACACATCCCAGAACACTAAGGGGCAATTTTAGCATGGCCAATCAACCTAACCCGCACTTCTTTGGACTGTGGGAGGAAACCGGAGCACCCGGAGGAAACCCACGCAGACACGGGGAGAACGTGCAGACTCCACACAGACAGTGACCCGAGCCGAGAATCGAACCCAGGTCCCTGGAGCTGTGAGGCAGCAGTGCTAACCACTGTGCTACCGTGCCGCCCACGGTATTAAGTTGATCTTTCTCTACACCCCGAGCTATGACTGTGACACCACATTCAACACCCTCTCCTTTCCTTCTCCCCTCTGTACTCTATGAACGGTATGCTTTGTATGGCGCGCAGGAAACAATACTTTTCACTGCATCCCGATACACATGACAATAATGGACCAAATATGAAGTTGATCTTTCTCTACACCCCTAGCTGTGACTGTAACACTACATTCTGCACCCTCTCCTTTCCTTCTCTATGAACGGTATGCTTTGTCTATATAGTGCGCAAGAAACAATACTTTTCACTGTATCCCAACACGTGACAATCATAAATCAAATCAAATCCTCCCGACCGAACTGGCGCAGCACATCCTAGTCGAACAGCTCGCTCACACCTACCCATCCTTCTTCTCAGGCTTGGGGGCAGCTCCGGGGCACCTCCTGCTGGTCCTGGCCGACACGTAGCTGCACTGCTTGAAGGGAGCGTTCCTGTCCTCGAGGATGTGCTTGAGGCAGAAGTCCTGGCCCTCCAGGCGGGGCTGCGAGCAGGGGCGGTGGGCGAAGGAGCAGGCCAGGGGTTCCAGCGGCCGGGGCTGGGGGGTCAGGCGGCCCCTGGTGCTCGGGAGCACGTGGATCCGGATCCGGTTCATGGCCGCTCAGCCCCGGCGTCTGGGATCTGGCGGAGCGGCGGCGCTGCCCCTCCCCGGGAGACACCCTGCGGAGAGAGGGAGGAACGGTTAGCCAAAAATAAATAAACCCCTCCTGACCGCAACGACCGGGCGAGGGTCTGGCAGATGGAGTACAATGTTGGTAAACGTGAGGTCATCCATTTTGGTCGGAATAACAGCAAAATGGACTATTATTTAAATGGTTAAAAAATTGCAGCTTGCTGCTGTGCAGAGGGACCCGGGTGTCCTTGTGCACGAATCTCAAGGAGTTGGTTGGCGGGTGCAGCAGGTAATGAAGGCGGCAACTGGAATTGTGTCCTTCATTGCGAGAGGGATGGAAACAGCGAGGTTATGTTGCAGCTGTATAAGGTGCTGGTCAGGCCACACCTGGAGTTACTGTGTAGTTTTGGTCTCCTTACTTGAGAAAGGATATACTGGCACTGGAGGGGGTGCAGAGGAGATTCACTCGGTTGGTTCTGGAGTTGGGAGGGTTGGATTATGAGGAGAGACTGAGTAGACTGGGGCTATACTCATTGGAATTCAGAAGAATGAGTGGGGGATCTTACAGAAACACAAGAACAGAAGAACTAGGAGCAGGAGTAGGCCATCTGGCCCCTCGAGCTTGCTCCACCATTCAATAAGATCATGGCTGATCTTTTCGTGGACTCAGCTCCACTTACCCGCCCGCTCACCATAACCCTTAATTCCTTCAAAAATCTATCTATCCTTGCCTTAAAAACATTCAATGAAGGCGGCAAATGGGATTGTGTCCTTCATTGCCAGAGGGATGGAGTTTAAAAACAGCGAGGTTATAAGAAGGATGTGGAAGCGCTGGAAAGAGTGCAGAGGAGATTTACCAGGATGCTGCCTGGTTTGGAGGGTAGGTCTTATGAGGAAAGGTTGAGGGAGCTAGGGCTGTTCTCTCTGGAGCGGAGGAGGTTGAGGGGAGACTTGATAGAGGTTTATAAAATGATGAAGGGGATAGATAGCGTGAACGTTCAAAGACTATTTCCTCGGGTGGATGGAGCTGTTACAAGGGGGCATAACTATAGGGTTCGTGGTGGGAGATATAGGAAGGATATCAGAGGTAGGTTCTTTACGCAGAGAGTGGTTGGGGTGTGGAATGGACTGCCTGCAGTGATAGTGGAGTCAGACACTTTAGGAACATTTAAGCGGTTATTGGATAGGCACATGGAGCACACCAGGATGATAGGGAGTGGGATAGCTTGATCTTGGTTTCAGATAAAGCTCGGCACAACATCGTGGGCCGAAGGGCCTGTTCTGTGCTGTACTGTTCTATGTTATGTTGCAGCTGTACAAGGTGCTGGTGAGGCCACACCTGGAGTACTGTGTACAGTTTTGGTCTCCTTACTTGAGAAAGGATATACTGGCATTGGAGGGGGTGCAAAGGAGATTCACTGAGTTGATTCTGGAGTTGAGAGGGTTGGCTTATGAGGAGAGACTGAGTAGACTGGGGCTATACTCATTGGAATTCAGAAGAATGAGGGGGGGATCTTATAGAAACATATAAGATGATGAAGGGAATAGATAAGATAGAAGCAGGGAAGTTGTTTCCACTGGCGGGTGAAACTAGAACTAGGGGGCATGGCCTCAAAATAAGGGGGAGCAGATTTAGGACTGAGTTGAGGAGGAACTTCTTCACACAAAGGGTTGTGAATCTGTGGGAATTCCCTGCCCAGTTGAGGCTCCCTCGTTGAATGTTTTTAAGGCAAGGATAGATAGATTTTTGAAGGAATTAAGGGTTAGCGGGCGGGTAAGTGGATCCGAGTCCACGAAAAGATCAGCCATGATCTTATTGAATAGCGGAGCAGGCTCGAGGGGCCAGATGGCCTACTCCTAGTTCTTATGTAACCCTGAGCTCCGAGTGGCCCCCCTCTGCCCCGCAGCGGTGTCTCCTGTTAGGAACGGGTTAACAGACCTTCCGGTGAAGTCCTAATTTGGTGTCAGTTATCCGGTAGAAGTCACTGACACAAAGGGGCCACAGGTGGCACTGGGGTGTTGGTGGAGAATTGTGTGCAGAGTCGGATCAAAGGAATAAAGGTACGTTTATGAAGAAACTGAACTCGTGACTCCTTTTCTGAACTACAACTTAGAGGCTCAAACATGCCAGTGAGGGAGGCGATGGCCTGGTGGTATTATCGCTAGACTATTAATCCAGAAACTCCAGCTGATGTTCTGGGGGACCCCCGGGTTCGAATCCCACCCACGGCAGATTGGTGGGAATTTGAATTCAATAAAAAATATCCGGGATTAAGAATCTACTGATGACCCATTGTGGGGAAAAACCCATCTGGTTCCCCTTTAGGGAAGGAAATCTGCCGTCCTTACCCCGGTCTGGCCTACATGTGACTCCAGAGCCACAGCAATGTGGTTGACTCCCAACTGCCCTCCAAGGGGCAACTAGGTGGCACAGTGGGTTAGCACTGCTGCCTCACAGCGCCAGGGACCCGGGTTCGATTCCCGGCCCTAGATCACTGTGTGGAGCCTGCACGCTCTCCCCCGTGTCTGCGTGGGTTTCCTCCGGGTGTAGTGGATGTTTCCACGAGTAGGAAAAACTAGAACCAGAGGGCAAAACCTCAGGCTGAAGGGACGATGCTGTAAAACAGAGATGAGGAGGAATTTCTTCAGCCAGAGAGTGGTGAATGTGTGGAACTCTTTGCCGCAGAAGGCTGTGGAGGCCGGGTCATTGAGTGTCTTTAAGACAGAGATAGATAGGTTCTTGATTAATAAGGGGATCAGGGGTTATGGGGAAAAGGCAGGAGAATGGGGATGAGAAAAATATCAGCCATGGTTGAATGGCGGGGCAGACTCGATGGGCCGAGTGGCCTCATTCTGCTCCTCTGTCTTATGCTCCGGTTTCCTCCCATAGTGCGAAAGATGTGCTGGTTTAGGGTGGATTGGCCGTGCTAAATTCTCCCTCAGTGTACCTGAACCGGAGTGTGGGCGATTAGGGGATTTTCACAGTGGCTTCATTGCAGTGTTAATGCAAGCCTAACTTGTGACTAATAAATAAAACTTTAACTGGGGACGGGCAATGAATGTTGGCCGGCCAGCGATGCCCGTGTCCCACTGAATAAATAATAACCCTCGGCGTTCAGACTCAACAATTGCAGGGCGTAAACCCAAACACGCATCTCCCCCCCCCCCCTCCCCCTGCGACCATTATCTCCTGCATCTGCCGGAAAGGGCGGGGGGGGGGGGGAATGATTCTGCACCTCACCCCTCCCGCTTCAAGCATCATTTCTCTGCTTGTCCCTTCAAGGTTCCCTGTGACTCTGGCCCACCCAGCAGTCTGTATTTTCATTCTCCCCACCCTACCGAGCTTCCCCTTCCCGTCATCGTCACACCCCCTTCTGCATATTTCCGAAACCTACGATCGCCAACAGCTCCCAGTTCTGAAGAAGTGAAACTGTCTGTTCATCTCTGTCTCTCTCCACCGATGACAACGCCTCTACTTTCTCAGAAGACGAAGGAAATTTGGCATGTCAGCCACGACTCTCAGCAACTTTTACCAGGTGCCTCATAGAAAGCATCACAGCTTGGTATGGGGCTCCTGCTCTGCCCAAGTAACTACGAAAGGTCATAAATGTAGCCCAATCCATCACGCAAACCAGCCTCCCATCCGTTGACTCCGTCTACACTTCCCGCTGACTCGGGGAAAAGCAGCCGGCATAATCAAGGAACCCCCCCGCCCCCCCCGGACAAGATTATGAAGGGGATAGATAGGGTGAACAGTGGGAAGTTTTTTCCCAGGTCGGAGGTGACGATCACGAGGGGTCACGGGCTCAAGGTGAGAGGGGCGAAGTATAACTCACGATATCAGAGGGACGTTTTTTACACAGAGGGTGGTGGGGGCCTGGAATGCGCTGCCAAGTAGGGTGGTGGAGGCAGGCACGCTGACATCGTTTAAGACTTACCTGGATAGTCACATGAGCAGCCTGGGAATGGAGGGATACAAACGATTGGTCTAGTTGGACCAAGGAACGGCACAGGCTTGGAGGGCCGAAGGGCCTGTTTCCTGTGCTGTACTGTTCTTTGTTCTTCTACCTTCTTCCGTCGGGGGAAAAAGATACAAAAGTCTGAGGTCACGTACCGTCCGACTCAAGAACAGCTTCTTCCCTGCTGCTGCCGTCAGACTTTTGAATGGACCTACCTCGCATTAAGCTGATCTTTCTCTACACCCCGAGCTGTGACTGTAACACTACATTCTGCACCCTCTCCTTTCCTTCTCTATGAACGGTATGCTTTGTCTGTATAGCGCGCAAGAAACAATACTTTTCACTGTATCCCAATACACGTGACAATAATAAATCAAATCATATATTCATAGAAATCATAGAAACCCTACAGTACAGAAAGAGGCCATTCGGCCCATCGAGTCTGCACCGACCACAATCCCACCCTGGCCCTACCCCTACATATTTTACCCACTAATCCCTCTAACCTACACATCTCAGGACTCTAAGGGGCAATTTTTGACCTGGCCAATCAACCTAACCCGCACATCTTTGGACTGTGGGAGGAAACCGGAGCACCCGGAGGAAACCCACGCAGACACGAGGAGAACGTGCAAACTCCACACAGACAGTGATCCCGAGCCGGGAATCGAACCCAGGTCCCTGGAGCTGTGAAGCAGCAGTGCCAACCCACTGTGCTACCGTGCCGCCCCCTCAAGAACAGCTTCTTCCCTGCTGCTGTCAAGACTTTTGAATGGACCTACCTCGCACTAAGTTGATCTTTCTCTACACTGTAGAGAATGTAACACTACATTCTGCACCCTCTCCTTTCCTTCTCTATGAACGGTATGCTTTGTCTGTATAGCGCGCAAGAAACAATACTTTTCACTGTATCCCAATACACGTGACAATAATAAATCAAATCAAACCAATGGTTGAGATGGCGCCTATGAGAAGAGTTGGCCAAATTGGCAGAGTTGGCCAAGTTGGCCAAAGCCTTGACCTCTGACCTTCCCCGTGCCCTTTGGCCCCTCCCCCCAACCGTCAGCCTGGCCACAGCCGCCATCTTGGATTCTTCTCGCACCTCCGCAAATTCCTCCAACAGGCTCCCCCTGGGCGTCCGCGGGCTCCCGCTGGGAGGGAGGGAGGGAGGGGGTAAATCCGCGGTGGAATGGGATCCTCTCCTTCCTTCCTTCCTTCCCCCGAGGAACAGCCTCAAGCCTTAGCATCAACCACACGCACCTCCGCCATCTTCGGCCCGGGCGCTCGCTCGCTCGCTCTGCTCTGCCGCCTGGCCAGACTGCGGGAGGGGAGGGGCGGGGGCAGAGGAAGCACCGCCCACCCCCGCCTCTGCGATTGGTCCGCCCGCTGGCTCCCTCACCCGCCCCGCCCCGCCCCCCCGCCATTGGCTGGTGAGGATGTCTGTCATCCCCAGTAGCGGTGGTATCGCCGATGCCATTGGTGAAGCTCCACGTCTATCATACGGAGGTCCCGCCCATCGGAGCGTGTCCGCCCTCTGATTGGCTACCCGACATCGGTGCCCAGGGTCTGCGGAAAAGGGGGGGGGGGGGGTGGAAGAGAGGAATGTCCACGCATGCGCCTCGTGCCCCCCCCCCACTGCTCAATCCGATTGGTCAAACGCACGTCCATCAGGCTCGGGAACCCGCCCCCTTCGCCCACGGCTGCTCCAATCCGATCGGGCCGTGATTATGTCCCGCCTACCACGCCCGCGGACGCTCTCGTCCTATTGGCCAAACGATTACGTCGGTCAACATCACGTCGTTGTTTGCCCCGCCCACCGCCCCGTGAACCAGCGACACCCTTGCGCAGGCGCCGGTGCGCCTATAAATAGAGCCGGGCCGCCGGCAAGCGCCTCCATTCCTCGGCCGGGACAGTCTCGGCTGAGGATTGGGGAAGGAGGAGGTTTGTCCGCCCAGCCAGTGAAACAGACAAAGCGAATAAAGAAGGTGGTTATTTTCCAATTGGCGTGGTTGATTATTTGATTTTCTCTGTTTCTATTACACTTTATTATCGTTTATCTGTGTGTAGGGGAATGCCTCTGGCTCCGGGCGCCGCGCGGCGCAGGCGCGGCCGAGCCGGCGACGGTTAGGATTTGAATCCAGCGCGGGGCGGTGGCGTCTTTGTGTCCGGGTGGGCGTGGTTTAGAATGCGCGCGCGCAGTGACGTCGTGTGTGGGGTGGGTGGGGGAATGGCGCCACTGGGGAGTTACGTCAGCCCGTCGAAGGTGGGACGTTGGAGCGGGACGTCAAGCACGTTGTGAGGGGACGTGCGCTGGCCGGGGAGGACGTCGTGACGGTGACGTCAGCACGTCGAGGTGGGACCTGAGCCCGCCGGGCGGCGAGGTGGGTATTGGACGGTCGGCGCGTCGTGCGGTGTGCGGCCGGCACGTCGTGTGCGGAACGTCATCGCGCCGGTGGTCGTACGTCAGCGAGGCGGCGCGGAACGTCGGCGCGGTGGTGTTGTACGTCAGCGCGCCGGTGGTCGTACGTCAGCGCGGCGGTGCGGAACGTCAGCGCGGCGGTGCGGAACGTCAGCGAAGTGGTGCGGAACGTCAGCGCGGTGGTGTTGTACGTCAGCGAAGTGGCGCGGAACGTCAGCGCGCCGGTGCTGAACGTCAGCGCGCCGCTGTGCGTGGGCCCCGCCTCCCGAGGGGGCGGGGCTCCCCTCTCAGTCAATGGCGGCCGGAGGCGGCGGCCGCGGCTCCTCCGCCGACAACAACAAGTGGTGCTTCAGCCGCCAGCAGCTGGACGACAGCCCGTCCCGCCGCGGCGGCCTGGACCGCGACAAGGAGCTGGCCTGCCGCCAGCAGGCCGCCAACCTGCTGCAGGACATGGGGCAGCGCATCAACGTGTATCCTTCAGGGAGAGGGGCCAGGCTTCAACTGGGAACAGGCCCCAGAGAGAGAGAGAGAGAGGGACACGGGGGGAGAGAGAGAGAGAGAGGGACACGGGGGGAGAGAGAGAGAGAGAGAGGGGGACACGGGGGCAGAGAGAGAGAGAGAGGGGGACAGAGAGAGAGAGGGGGACACGGGGGCAGAGAGAGAGAGAGAGGGGGACAGAGAGAGAGAGAGAGAGGGGGACACGGGGGCAGAGAGAGAGAGAGAGGGGGACAAGAGAGAGAGAGAGAGGGGGACACGGGGGGAGAGAGAGAGAGAGGGGGACACGGGGGCAGAGAGAGAGAGAGAGGGGGACACGGGGGCAGAGAGAGAGAGAGGGGGACACGGGGGCAGAGAGAGAGAGAGGGGGACACGGGGGCAGAGAGAGAGAGAGGGACACGGGGGCAGAGAGAGAGAGAGGGGGGGACACGGGGGCAGAGAGAGAGAGAGGGGGGGACACGGGGGCAGAGAGAGAGAGAGGGGGACACGGGGGCAGAGAGAGAGAGGGGGGGACACGGGGCAGAGAGAGAGAGAGGGGGACACGGGGGCAGAGAGAGAGAGGGGGACACGGGGGCAGAGAGAGAGAGAGAGGGGGACACGGGGGCAGAGAGAGAGAGAGAGGGGGACACGGGGGCAGAGAGAGGGGGACACGGGGGCAGAGAGAGAGAGAGGGGGACACGGGGGCAGAGAGAGAGAGAGAGGGGGACACGGGGGCAGAGAGAGAGAGGGACACGGGGGCAGAGAGAGAGAGAGAGGGGGACACGGGGCAGAGAAGAGAGAGAGGGGGACACGGGGGCAGAGAGAGAGAGGGGGACACGGGGGCAGAGAGAGAGAGAGAGGGGACACGGGGGCAGAGAGAGAGAGAGGGGGACACGGGGCAGAGAGAGAGAGAGAGGGACACGGGGGCAGAGAGAGAGAGGGGGACACGGGGGCAGAGAGAGAGAGAGGGGGGGACACGGGGGCAGAGAGAGAGAGGGGGGACACGGGGGCAGAGAGAGAGAGGGGGACACGGGGGCAGAGAGAGAGGGGGGACACGGGGGCAGAGAGAGAGAGAGAGGGACACGGGGGCAGAGAGAGAGAGAGGGGGACACGGGGGCAGAGAGAGAGAGAGGGGGACACGGGGGCAGAGAGAGAGAGAGAGAGGGGGACACGGGGGCAGAGAGAGAGAGAGGGGGACACGGGGGCAGAGAGAGAGAGAGAGGGGGACACGGGGGCAGAGAGAGAGAGAGAGGGACACGGGGGCAGAGAGAGAGAGGGGGACACGGGGGCAGAGAGAGAGAGAGAGAGGGACACGGGGGCAGAGAGAGAGAGGGGGACACGGGGGCAGAGAGAGAGAGAGGGGGGACACGGGGGCAGAGAGAGAGAGAGGGGGGACACGGGGGCAGAGAGAGAGAGAGGGGGACACGGGGGCAGAGAGAGAGAGAGAGGGGGACACGGGGGCAGGAGAGAGAGAGGGGGGGACACGGGGGCAGAGAGAGAGAGAGGGGGGGACACGGGGGCAGAGAGAGAGAGAGGGGGACACGGGGGCAGAGAGAGAGAGAGAGGGGACACGGGGGCAGAGAGAGAGAGAGGGACACGGGGGCAGAGAGAGAGAGGGACACGGGGGCAGAGAGAGAGAGAGAGGGACACGGGGGCAGAGAGAGAGAGAGGGGGACACGGGGGCAGAGAGAGAGAGAGGGGGACACGGGGGCAGAGAGAGAGAGAGAGGGGGACACGGGGGCAGAGAGAGAGAGAGGGGACACGGGGACACGGGGGCAGAGAGAGAGGGGGACACGGGGGCAGAGAGAGAGAGAGGGGGACACGGGGGCAGAGAGAGAGAGAGGGGGACACGGGGGCAGAGAGAGAGGGGACACGGGGGCAGAGAGAGAGAGAGGGGGACACGGGGGCAGAGAGAGAGAGAGAGGGACACGGGGGCAGAGAGAGAGAGAGAGGGGGACACGGGGGCAGAGAGAGAGAGGGGGACACGGGGGCAGAGAGAGAGAGAGAGGGGACACGGGGGCAAGAGAGAGAGAGAGAGGGGACACGGGGGCAGAGAGAGAGAGAGAGGGGGACACGGGGGCAGAGAGAGAGAGAGGGGGACACGGGGGCAGAGAGAGAGAGAGGGGGACACGGGGGCAGAGAGAGAGAGAGAGAGGGGACACGGGGGCAGAGAGAGAGAGGGGGACACGGGGGCAGAGAGAGAGAGAGAGGGGGACACGGGGGCAGAGAGAGAGAGAGAGGGGGACACGGGGGCAGAGAGAGAGAGAGGGGGACACGGGGGCAGAGAGAGAGAGAGGGGGACACGGGGGCAGAGAGAGAGAGAGAGGGACACGGGGGCAGAGAGAGAGAGAGGGGGACACGGGGGCAGAGAGAGAGAGAGAGGGGGACACGGGGGCAGAGAGAGAGAGAGAGGGGGACACGGGGGCAGAGAGAGAGAGAGAGGGGGACACGGGGGCAGAGAGAGAGAGAGGGGGACACGGGGGCAGAGAGAGAGAGAGAGGGGGACACGGGGGCAGAGAGAGAGAGAGAGGGGGACACGGGGGCAGAGAGAGAGAGAGAGGGGGACACGGGGGCAGAGAGAGAGAGAGAGGGGGACACGGGGGCAGAGAGAGAGAGAGAGGGGGACACGGGGGCAGAGAGAGAGAGAGAGGGGGACACGGGGGCAAGAGAGAGAGAGAGGGGGACACGGGGGCAGAGAGAGAGAGGGGGACACGGGGGCAGAGAGAGAGAGGGGGACACGGGGGCAGAGAGAGAGAGAGAGGGGACACGGGGGCAGAGAGAGAGAGAGGGGGACAGGGGGGCAGAGAGAGAGAGAGAGGGGGACACGGGGGCAGAGAGAGAGAGAGAAGGGGACACGGGGGCAGAGAGAGAGAGAGAGGGGGACACGGGGGCAGAGAGAGAGAGAGAGGGGGACAGGGGGGCAGAGAGAGAGAGAGAGGGGGACAGGGGGGCAGAGAGAGAGAGAGAGAGGGACACGGGGGCAGAGAGAGAGAGAGGGGGACACGGGGGCAGAGAGAGAGAGAGGGGGGACACGGGGGCAGAGAGAGAGAGAGAGGGGGACACGGGGGCAGAGAGAGAGAGAGGGGGACACGGGGGCAGAGAGAGAGAGAGGGGGACACGGGGGCAGAGAGAGAGAGGGACACGGGGGCAGAGAGAGAGAGGGGGACACGGGGGCAGAGAGAGAGAGAGAAGGGGACACGGGGGCAGAGAGAGAGAGTGGGACACGGGGGCAGAGAGAGAGAGAGAGGGGGACACGGGGGCAGAGAGAGAGAGGGGGACACGGGGGCAGAGAGAGAGAGGGGGACACGGGGGCAGAGAGAGAGAGAGGGGACACGGGGGCAGAGAGAGAGAGAGAGGGACACGGGGGCAGAGAGAGAGAGAGGGGGACACGGGGGCAGAGAGAGAGAGGGGGACACGGGGGCAGAGAGAGAGAGAGAGAGAGGGGGACACGGGGGCAGAGAGAGAGAGAGGAGGGACACGGGGGCAGAGAGAGAGAGAGAGGGACACGGGGGCAGAGAGAGAGAGAGAGAGGGACACGGGGGCAGAGAGAGAGAGAGAGAGGGGGACACGGGGGCAGAGAGAGAGAGGGACACGGGGGCAGAGAGAGAGAGAGGGGGACACGGGGGCAGAGAGAGAGAGAGGGGGACACGGGGGCAGAGAGAGAGAGAGAGGGACACGGGGGCAGAGAGAGAGAGAGAGGGACACGGGGGCAGAGAGAGAGAGAGGGGGACACGGGGGCAGAGAGAGAGAGAGGGGGACACGGGGGCAGAGAGAGGGGGACACGGGGGCAGAGAGAGAGAGGGGGGACACGGGGGCAGAGAGAGAGAGAGGGGGACACGGGGGAGAGAGAGAGAGAGAGGGGGACACGGGGGCAGAGAGAGAGAGAGAGGGGGACACGGGGGCAGAGAGAGAGAGAGGGGGACACGGGGGCAGAGAGAGAGAGAGAGGGGGACACGGGGGCAGAGAGAGAGAGGGGGGGACACGGGGGCAGAGAGAGAGAGAGAGGGGACACGGGGGCAGAGAGAGAGAGAGAGGGACACGGGGGCAGAGAGAGAGAGGGACACGGGGGCAGAGAGAGAGAGGGACACGGGGGCAGAGAGAGAGAGAGAGGGGGACACGGGGGCAGAGAGAGAGAGGGGACACGGGGGCAGAGAGAGAGAGAGGAGGACACGGGGGCAGAGAGAGAGAGAGAGAGGGACACGGGGGCAGAGAGAGAGAGAGAGGGGGACACGGGGGCAGAGAGAGAGAGAGAGAGGGACACGGGGGCAGAGAGAGAGAAGGGGGACACGGGGGCAGAGAGAGAGAGAGAGGGGGACACGGGGGCAGAGAGAGAGAGAGAGGGGGACACGGGGGCAGAGAGAGAGAGAGGGGGACACGGGGGCAGAGAGAGAGAGAGGGACACGGGGGCAGAGAGAGAGAGAGAGGGGGACACCGGGGCAGAGAGAGAGAGAGGGGACACGGGGGCAGAGAGAGAGAGAGAGGGACACGGGGGCAGAGAGAGAGAGGGGGACACGGGGGCAGAGAGAGAGAGAGAGGGGGACACGGGGGCAGAGAGAGAGAGAGAGAGGGACACGGGGGCAGAGAGAGAGAGAGGGGGACACGGGGGCAGAGAGAGAGAGAGAGAGGGACACGGGGGCAGAGAGAGAGAGGGGGACACGGGGGCAGAGAGAGAGAGAGGGGGACACGGGGGCAGAGAGAGAGAGAGGGGGACACGGGGGCAGAGAGAGAGAGAGGGGGACACGGGGGCAGAGAGAGAGAGAGAGGGGGACACGGGGGCAGAGAGAGAGAGAGGGGGGGACACGGGGGCAGAGAGAGAGAGAGGGGGGACACGGGGGCAGAGAGAGAGAGAGGGGGACACGGGGGCAGAGAGAGAGGAGAGGGGGACACGGGGGCAGAGAGAGAGAGAGAGGGACACGGGGGCAGAGAGAGAGAGGGACACGGGGGCAGAGAGAGAGAGAGAGGGACACGGGGGCAGAGAGAGAGAGAGGGGGACACGGGGGCAGAGAGAGAGAGAGGGGGACACGGGGGCAGAGAGAGAGAGAGAGGGGGGACACGGGGGCAGAGAGAGAGAGAGGGGGACACGGGGACACGGGGGCAGAGAGAGAGGGGGACACGGGGGCAGAGAGAGAGAGAGGGGGACACGGGGGCAGAGAGAGAGAGAGGGGGACACGGGGGCAGAGAGAGAGGGGGACACGGGGGCAGAGAGAGAGAGAGGGGGACACGGGGGCAGAGAGAGAGAGAGAGGGACACGGGGGCAGAGAGAGAGAGAGGGGACACGGGGGCAGAGAGAGAGAGAGGGGACACGGGGGCAGAGAGAGAGAGAGAGGGACACGGGGGCAGAGAGAGAGAGAGAGGGGGACACGGGGGCAGAGAGAGAGAGAGAGGGGGACACGGGGGCAGAGAGAGAGAGAGGGGGACACGGGGGCAGAGAGAGAGAGAGGGGGACACGGGGGCAGAGAGAGAGAGAGAGAGGGACACGGGGGCAGAGAGAGAGAGGGGGACACGGGGGCAGAGAGAGAGAGAGAGGGGGACACGGGGGCAGAGAGAGAGAGAGAGGGGGACACGGGGGCAGAGAGAGAGAGAGGGGGACACGGGGGCAGAGAGAGAGAGAGGGGGACACGGGGGCAGAGAGAGAGAGAGAGGGACACGGGGGCAGAGAGAGAGAGAAGGGGACACGGGGGCAGAGAGAGAGAGAGAGGGGGACACGGGGGCAGAGAGAGAGAGAGAGGGGGACACGGGGGCAGAGAGAGAGAGAGAGGGGGACACGGGGGCAGAGAGAGAGAGAGAGGGGGACACGGGGGCAGAGAGAGAGAGAGAGGGGGACACGGGGGCAGAGAGAGAGAGAGAGGGGGACACGGGGGCAGAGAGAGAGAGAGGGGGACACGGGGGCAGAGAGAGAGAGAGAGAGGGGGACACGGGGGCAGAGAGAGAGAGAGAGGGGGACACGGGGGCAGAGAGAGAGAGAGAGGGGACACGGGGGCAGAGAGAGAGAGAGGGGGACACGGGGGCAGAGAGAGAGAGGGGGACACGGGGGCAGAGAGAGAGAGGGGGACACGGGGGCAGAGAGAGAGAGAGAGAGGGACACGGGGGCAGAGAGAGAGAGAGAGGGGGACACGGGGGGCAGAGAGAGAGAGAGAGGGGGACACGGGGGCAGAGAGAGAGAGAGAGGGGGACACGGGGGCAGAGAGAGAGAGAGAGGGGGACACGGGGGCAGAGAGAGAGAGAGAGGGGGACACGGGGGCAGAGAGAGAGAGAGAGGGGGACACGGGGGCAGAGAGAGAGAGAGAGGGGGACACGGGGGCAGAGAGAGAGAGAGGGGGACACGGGGGCAGAGAGAGAGAGAGGGGGGACACGGGGGCAGAGAGAGAGAGAGAGGGGGACACGGGGGCAGAGAGAGAGAGAGGGGGACACGGGGGCAGAGAGAGAGAGAGGGGGACACGGGGGCAGAGAGAGAGAGGGACACGGGGGCAGAGAGAGAGAGGGGGACACGGGGGCAGAGAGAGAGAGAGAGGGGACACGGGGGCAGAGAGAGAGAGTGGGGACACGGGGGCAGAGAGAGAGAGAGAGGGGGACACGGGGGCAGAGAGAGAGAGAGGGGACACGGGGGCAGAGAGAGAGAGAGGGGACACGGGGGCAGAGAGAGAGAGAGGGACACGGGGGCAGAGAGAGAGAGAGAGGGGGACACGGGGGCAGAGAGAGAGAGAGGGGGACACGGGGGCAGAGAGAGAGAGGGGGACACGGGGGCAGAGAGAGAGAGAGAGAGAGAGGGGGACACGGGGGCAGAGAGAGAGAGAGAGGGGACACGGGGGCAGAGAGAGAGAGAGAGGGACACGGGGGCAGAGAGAGAGAGAGAGGGGGACACGGGGGCAGAGAGAGAGAGAGGGGGACACGGGGGCAGAGAGAGAGAGAGGGGACACGGGGGCAGAGAGAGAGAGAGGGGGACACGGGGGCAGAGAGAGAGAGAGAGGGGACACGGGGGCAGAGAGAGAGAGAGAGGGGGACACGGGGGCAGAGAGAGAGAGAGGGGGGACACGGGGGCAGAGAGAGAGAGAGGGGAGGACACGGGGGCAGAGAGAGAGAGAAGGGGGGACACGGGGGCAGAGAGAGAGAGAGAGGGGGACACGGGGGCAGAGAGAGAGAGAGGGGGACACGGGGGCAGAGAGAGAGAGAGGGGACACGGGGGCAGAGAGAGAGAGAGAGGGGGACACGGGGGCAGAGAGAGAGAGAGGGGGACACGGGGGCAGAGAGAGAGAGAGAGGGGGACACGGGGGCAGAGAGAGAGAGAGAGGGGGACACGGGGGCAGAGAGAGAGAGAGAGGGGGACACGGGGGCAGAGAGAGAGAGAGAGGGGACACGGGGGCAGAGAGAGAGAGGGACACGGGGGCAGAGAGAGAGAGAGGGGGACACGGGGGCAGAGAGAGAGAGAGAGGGGGACACGGGGGCAGAGAGAGAGAGGGGACACGGGGGCAGAGAGAGAGAGAGGGGACACGGGGGCAGAGAGAGAGAGAGAGGGGACACGGGGGCAGAGAGAGAGAGAGGGGGACACGGGGGCAGAGAGAGAGAGAGAGAGGGACACGGGGGCAGAGAGAGAGAGGGGGACACGGGGGCAGAGAGAGAGAGAGAGGGGGACACGGGGCAGAGAGAGAGAGAGAGGGGACACGGGGGCAGAGAGAGAGAGAGGGGGACACGGGGGCAGAGAGAGAGAGAGGGGACACGGGGGCAGAGAGAGAGAGAGAGGGGGACACCGGGGCAGAGAGAGAGAGAGGGGGACACGGGCAGAGAGGCAGAGAGAGAGAGAGGGGACACGGGGGCAGAGAGAGAGAGAGGGGGACACGGGGGCAGAGAGAGAGAGAGAGGGGGACACGGGGGCAGAGAGAGAGAGAGAGAGGGACACGGGGGCAGAGAGAGAGAGAGGGGGACACGGGGGCAGAGAGAGAGAGAGAGGGGACACGGGGGCAGAGAGAGAGAGGGGGACACGGGGGCAGAGAGAGAGAGAGGGGGGACACGGGGGCAGAGAGAGAGAGAGGGGGACACGGGGGCAGAGAGAGAGAGAGGGGGACACGGGGGCAGAGAGAGAGAGAGGGGGACACGGGGGCAGAGAGAGAGAGAGGGGGACACGGGGGCAGAGAGAGAGAGAGGGGGGACACGGGGGCAGAGAGAGAGAGAGGGGGACACGGGGGCAGAGAGAGAGAGAGAGGGGGACACGGGGGCAGAGAGAGAGAGAGAGGGGACACGGGGGCAGAGAGAGAGAGGGGACACGGGGGCAGAGAGAGAGAGAGAGGGGACACGGGGGCAGAGAGAGAGAGAGGGGGACACGGGGGCAGAGAGAGAGAGAGGGGGACACGGGGGCAGAGAGAGAGAGAGAGGGGACACGGGGGCAGAGAGAGAGAGAGGGGGACACGGGGGCAGAGAGAGAGAGAGGGGGACACGGGGGCAGAGAGAGAGAGAGGGGGACACGGGGGCAGAGAGAGAGAGAGAGGGGACACGGGGGCAGAGAGAGAGAGGGGACACGGGGGCAGAGAGAGAGAGAGGGGGACACGGGGGCAGAGAGAGAGAGAGAGGGACACGGGGGCAGAGAGAGAGAGAGAGGGGACACGGGGGCAGAGAGAGAGAGGGGGACACGGGGGCAGAGAGAGAGAGAGAGGGGGACACGGGGGCAGAGAGAGAGAGAGGGGGACACGGGGGCAGAGAGAGAGAGAGAGGGGGACACGGGGGCAGAGAGAGAGAGAGGGGACACGGGGGCAGAGAGAGAGAGAGAGGGGACACGGGGGCAGAGAGAGAGAGAGAGGGGACACGGGGGCAGAGAGAGAGAGAGGGGGACACGGGGGCAGAGAGAGAGAGAGAGGGGACACGGGGGCAGAGAGAGAGAGAGAGGGGGACACGGGGGCAGAGAGAGAGAGAGGGGGACACGGGGGCAGAGAGAGAGAGAGAGGGGGACACGGGGGCAGAGAGAGAGAGAGAGGGGACACGGGGGCAGAGAGAGAGAGAGGGGGACACGGGGGCAGATAGAGAGAGAGAGGGGGACACGGGGGCAGAGAGAGAGAGAGAGGGGGACACGGGGGCAGAGAGAGAGAGAGAGGGGACACGGGGGCAGAGAGAGAGAGAGAGGGGGACACGGGGGCAGAGAGAGAGAGAGGGGACACGGGGGCAGAGAGAGAGAGAGAGGGGGACACGGGGGCAGAGAGAGAGAGAGAGGGGACACGGGGGCAGAGAGAGAGAGAGAGGGGACACGGGGGCAGAGAGAGAGAGAGAGGGGGACACGGGGGCAGAGAGAGAGAGAGAGGGGGACACGGGGGCAGAGAGAGAGAGAGGGGGACACGGGGGCAGAGAGAGAGAGGGGACACGGGGGCAGAGAGAGAGAGAGGGGACACGGGGGCAGAGAGAGAGAGAGAGGGGGACACGGGGGCAGAGAGAGAGAGAGAGGGGGACACGGGGGGCAAGAGAGAGAGAGAGGGGGACACGGGGGCAGAGAGAGAGAGAGAGAGGGGACACGGGGGCAGAGAGAGAGAGAGAGGGGACACGGGGGGCAGAGAGAGAGAGAGAGGGGGACACGGGGGCAGAGAGAGAGAGAGAGGGGACACGGGGGCAGAGAGAGAGAGAGAGAGGGACACGGGGGCAGAGAGAGAGAGAGGGGGACACGGGGGCAGAGAGAGAGAGAGGGGGACACGGGGGCAGAGAGAGAGAGAGAGGGGGACACGGGGGCAGAGAGAGAGAGAGGGGGACACGGGGGCAGAGAGAGAGAGAGGGGGACACGGGGGCAGAGAGAGAGAGGGGGACACGGGGGCAGAGAGAGAGGAAGGGGACACGGGGGCAGAGAGAGAGAGAGGGGGACACGGGGGCAGAGAGGAGAGAGAGAGGAGGGGACACGGGGGCAGAGAGAGAGAGAGAGGGGGACACGGGGGCAGAGAGAGAGAGAGGGGGACACGGGGGCAGAGAGAGAGAAGAGGGGGACACGGGGGCAGAGAGAGAGAGAGAGGGGACACGGGGGCAGAGAGAGAGAGAGAGGGGGACACGGGGGCAGAGAGAGAGAGAGGGGGGACACGGGGGCAGAGAGAGAGAGGGGGACACGGGGGCAGAGAGAGAGAGAGAGAGGGGGACACGGGGGCAGAGAGAGAGAGAGGAGGGACACGGGGGCAGAGAGAGAGAGAGGGGGACACGGGGGCAGAGAGAGAGAGAGAGGGGGACACGGGGGCAGAGAGAGAGAGAGGGGGACACGGGGGCAGAGAGAGAGAGGGGACACGGGGGCAGAGAGAGAGAGAGGGGGACACGGGGGCAGAGAGAGAGAGAGGGGGACACGGGGGCAGAGAGAGAGAGAGAGGGGACACGGGGGCAGAGAGAGAGAGAGAGGGACACGGGGGCAGAGAGAGAGAGAGAGGGGGACACGGGGGCAGAGAGAGAGAGAGAGGGGGACACGGGGGCAGAGAGAGAGGAGAGGGGGACACGGGGGCAGAGAGAGAGAGAGGGGGACACGGGGGCAGAGAGAGAGAGAGGGGGACACGGGGGCAGAGAGAGAGAGAGGGGGACACGGGGGCAGAGAGAGAGAGAGAGGGGGACACGGGGGCAGAGAGAGAGAGAGGGGGACACGGGGGCAGAGAGAGAGAGAGAGGGGGACACGGGGGCAGAGAGAGAGAGAGGGGGACACGGGGGCAGAGAGAGAGAGAGGGGGACACGGGGGCAGAGAGAGAGAGAGAGGAGGGACACGGGGGCAGAGAGAGAGAGAGAGGGACACGGGGGCAGAGAGAGAGAGGGACACGGGGGCAGAGAGAGAGAGAGAGGGGGACACGGGGGCAGAGAGAGAGAGAGAGAGGGGACACGGGGGCAGAGAGAGAGAGAGGGGACACGGGGCAGAGAGAGAGAGAGGGGACACGGGGGCAGAGAGAGAGAGAGAGAGGGACACGGGGCAGAG
>NW_027593501.1:7500-31230 GCF_964213995.1 Mustelus asterias
AACCTCCTCCAGCCCCTACACCCCTCCCTATCTCTGTAACCTCCTCCAGCCCCTACACCCCTCCCTATCTCTGTAACCTCCTCCAGCCCCCTGCACCCCTCCCTATCTCTGTAACCTCCTCCAGCCCCTACAACCCTCCCTATCTCTGTAACCTCCTCCAGCCCCTACACCCCTCCCTATCTCTGTAACCTCCTCCAGCCCCCTGCACCCCTCCCTATCTCTGTAACCTCCTCCAGCCCCCTACAACCCTCTCTATCTCTGTAACCTCCTCCAGCCCCCTGCACCCCTCCCTATCTCTGTAACCTCCTCCAGCCCCCTGCACCCCTCCCTATCTCTGTAACCTCCTCCAGCACCTACACCCCTCACTATCTCTGTAACCCCCTCCAGCCCCTACACCCCTCCCTATCTCTGTAACCTCCTCCAGCCCCCTGCACCCCCTCCCTATCTCTGTAACCTCCTCCAGCCCCTACACCCCTCCCTATCTCTGTAACCTCCTCCAGCCCCTACACCCCTCCCTATCTCTGTAACCTCCTCCAGCCCCTACAACCCTCCCTATCTCTGTAACCTCCTCCAGCACCTACACCCCTCCCTGTCTCTGTAACCTCCTCCAGCACCTACACCCCTCCCTATCTCTGTAACCCCTCCAGCCCCTACACCCCTCCCTATCTCTGTAACCCCTCCAGCCCCCTGCACCCGCTCCCTATTTCTATAATCTCCTCCAGCCTCTACAACCCCTCCCTATCTCTGTAACCTCCTCCAGCCCCTACAACCCTCCCTATCTCTGTAACCTCCTCCAGCCCCCTGCACCCGCTCCCTATTTCTGTAACCTCCTCCAGCCTCTACAACCCCTCCCTATCGCTATAAACACCCATCTGGGATCTCTGTGCGCCTCTAATTCCAGCCTCTTCCTGATTTCAGTTACTCCAGCATGTGTCTGCCTGGGAGAGCCTGGTCGTCTCCTCCTCTCTCTGCCTTCCTCAAAATCTTCTGAAAATCTGCTGCATCCAGCTGTGATCAACAGCCCGAATATCTCTTCACGTGTCTCTGTGTCAAATGTTCGATTACGTGTCTGCAAAGCGCCTTGGGGCAATTTATATTGTGACGGTGCTTCGAGGAAAGTAACTCTACTTTCTCAGAAGACGAAGGAAATTTGGCATGTCAGCTACAACTCTCACCAACTTTTACAGATGCCCCATAGAAAGCATTCTTTCTGGTTGTATCACAGCTTGGTATGGCTCCTGCTCTGTCCAAAACCACAAGGAACTACAAAAGGTCGTGAACATAGCCCAGTCCGTCATACATTCGAGTCTGGATGAGCCTTTGTCAGAGCTGTGTTGGCTCTATTCTCTCTCCACAGATGCTGTCAGACCTGCTGAGTTTATGCAGCATTTTCTCCATTTCTGCCTCTGATTAAGCGTTTTGTCAGATTGACCGAGCTTCGTAATGGTGCCTAATTACTCCATCATTACGGTCCCACAAAGTACTGTGCGACTCACTGGGGAAGTAATGGTGTCGTCAGTGTAATCCAGTGAGTCACTCTGGGTTCAAGCCCCACCACAGCACGTGGTGAATCCAATGAAAGGCTTAAGCTGGGATTCTCCCAAAATAAAATCTCCCGACGTGTGGGAAAACGGGAGTAAATCCCGCCGCTTTTTTTCCAGTGGGATTTTCAGAATGTATCTTCCACACTCTGCAGTGTGCCTCAGCGGGATTCACTCAGGAAATCAGTGGACAGGGCCCATTCCCGCTGGAGAAGCAGCAGCATAGCACTGAGTGAGCCACTGCGCGTACGCCGCTCTGTCAGCGCCGAGATTGACGTATGCGCAGTATCCCCGCACTCCCGATCGCTGGCCTGCTCGATCCTTGGTGAGCACCGTGACCCCCCCCCCCCCACCAACACTGCCCCTCCGACCCCCCCCCCCTTCCCCCCAATCGCTGGCCTCCCAGACCTCCCCAGGTCAGCCCCTCTGCCCTCCCCAAAACTCCCCCACTCCCTCCACCAACCAAACCGAACTCCCCCCCCTGCCGTAAACCCCGGACAGTCCCCACCCCCCTCACCAATCGTGATAACGAACCCCCAAAGTTCCCTCTTCTCCCCGATGGCCAGCCCTGATCTCCCCCACCCCAGCAGTCCTTCCCCCTCCTCCAGCAGACCCACCCCTGACCCGCCGCCGACACCAGGGTGGCCAGTCCTGATCACCCTCGCTCCTTCTCTCCCTCCCCGATCCTCTGGCAGTGTGGCAGCAGGTTCCACCCCCTCCAGGATCACCCCTCAATACGCTCTGCCCCCTTGCCACTGCCCAGTGGCCAGTACCTAGGTGCCCCATGGGCAGTGCCAGGGTGCCAGGCTGGCACTGCACAAGGGGCACCGCCCCCGCTTTACCCCTCGACCTCCCGGGGGGGGGCCCTCAATGGCCTCTAATCCCTCCAGCGGGGTCGGGCCGCCTCTTCCCCATTAGTGGGGGCCAGGAGTGAATCCTGCTGGAGTGAACCACTCCGGGCGGGGGGGAGGGGGGGTGCGGGGGGGGGGGGGAACGCTCGCGGAGAATTCAGACTCGGGCCCACTAAATTTCTGGTGCGGAGCTGATTGCGTCAAAAAACGTAGTCCCGGAGACGCACCCGGAGGCCACAACGCCAACGTGATGCCAGTGAAACAGCTGCCACTGATGTCTCCCTGCCCGCTGCGCTACCCGCGCACCGCAGCGAGATGGGAGAATCGCGCCCCCACTGGAATTTTTAAAAGTCTTAATGATGTCAATCGAGTTTATTTATTAGTCACAAGTAGGCTTACATTAACACTGCAATGAAGTTACTGTGAAAATCCCCTAGTCGCCACACTCCTGTTCGGGTACACCGAGGGAGAATTTAGCACGGCCAATGCACCCTAACCAGCACGTCTTTCAGACTGTGGGAGGAAACCGGAGCACCCGGAGGAAACCCACGCAGACACGGGGAGAATGTACAGACTCAACACAGACAGTGACCCGAGCCGGGAATCAAACCCTGGTCCCTGGCACCGTGAGACAGCAGTGCTAACCACTGCGCCACTGTACCACCCAAAATACCATCCCCCTGCTCCAAAAACCAATTTAATATGTGGCCCCCAGATAAGGGGCATATCAGATATTAAACTGTATGAACAGTCACTACACTTGACCTTAGCTAAAAGACCGAGAAGCGGTCGTACCTACTGTCATCCTTACCTGTCTGGTGTGGCCTACATGTGACTCCAGACTCTTGCCACTCAGTTCAAGGGCAATTAGGGATGGGCAATAAATGCTGGCCCAGCCAGCGATGCCCACATCCCGTGAATGAATGTCCTTTGAAAGTGCTCTAAGTGGTCATCTTGATGGAAATTCTTTGTCATTTAATCCAGGCATTATGAAAGAACAAAGTGCAGATTGGAACTACACGTTAATGAACTTCAAAGTTCAAATACAATGGGGAACGGCCCTGAAAAAGTTTTTTCTCACATCGCGCTTGCTTCTTTTGCAAATTGCTTTAAATCTGTGCCCCTCTAGTTCTCAATCCTTTTACGAGCGGAAACAGTTTCTCTCCATCTATTCTGTCCAGTTCCCCTCATGACTCTGAACATCTCTATCAAATCTCCTCTTAGCCGCCTTCTCTCCAAGAAGAACAGTCCCAATCTCGATGCGGCACGGTGGCCCAGTGGTTGGCGCTGCTGCCTCACAGCGTCAGGGACCCGGGTTCAATTCCCGGCTCAGGTCACTGTCTGTGTGGAGTTTGCCCGTTCTCCCCATGTCTGCTTGGGTTTCCTCCGGGTGCTCCGGTTTCCTCCCACAGCCCAAAGATGTGTAGGTTAGGTGGATTGGCCATGCTAAATTGTCCCTTCGTCTCCAAAGATGTGTAGGTTAGGTGGACTGGCCATGCTAAATTGCCCCTTAGTGTCCAAAGATGTGTAGGTTAGGTGGATTGGCCATAGTAAATTGTCCCTTAATGTCCAAAGATGTGCAGGTTAGGTGGATTGGCCATGCTAAATTGCCCCTTAGTGTCCAAAGATGTGCAGGTTAGGTGGATTGGCCATGCTAAATTGCCCCTTAGTGTCCAAAGATGTGCAGGTTAGGTGGATTGGCCATGCTAAATTGCCCCTTAGTGTCCAAAGATGTGCAGGTTAGGTGGATTGGCCATAGTAAATTGCCCCTTAGTGTCCAAAGATGTGCAGGTTAGGTGGATTGGCCATAGTAAATTGCCCTTTAGTGTCCAAAGATGTGCAGGTTAGGTGGATTGGCCATGCTAAATTACCCCTTAGTGTCTAAAGATGTGCAGGTTAGGTGGATTGGCCATGCTAAATTGTCCCTTAGTGTCCAAAGATGTGCAGGTTAGGTGGATTGGCCATGCTAAATTGCTCCTTAGTGTCCAAAGATGTGTAGGTTAGGTGGATTGGCCATGCTAAATTGCCCCTTAGTGTCCAAAGATGAGTAGGTTAGGTGGATTGGCCATGCTAAATTGTCCCTTAGTGTCCAAAGATGTGCAGGTTAGGTGGATTGGCCATGCTAAATTGCCCCTTAGTGTCCAAAGATGTGCAGGTTAGGTGGATTGGCCATGCTAAATTGCCCCTTAGTGTCCAAAGATGTGCAGGTTAGGTGGGTTGGCCATCCTAAATTCTCCTTCAGTGGGCCTGATGAAATATATCCTAGGGTTCTTTGGGAGGCAAGGGATGAGATTGCAGAGCCTTTGGCTTTGATCCTTGCGTCCTCACTGTCCACGGGGGTGGTGCCGGAGGACTGGAGAGTGGCGAATGTTGTTCCTCTGTTTAAGAAAGGGAATAGAAATGACCCTGGTAATTATAGGCCGGTTAGTCTTACTTCGGTGGTCGGTAAGTTGATGGAAAAGGTCCTTAGGGATAGGATTTATGACCATTGAGAAAGATGCAGCTTAATCCGGGATAGTCAGCACGGATTTGTGAAGGGCAAGTCTTGCCTCACAAATTTGATTGAATTTTTTGAGGAGGTAACTAAGTGTGTAGATGAAGGTAGTGCAGTTGATGTCATATACATGGATTTTAGTAAGGCGTTTGATAAAGTCCCCCACGGTCGGCTTATGAAGAAAGTAAGGATGTGTGGGATAAAGGGAAGTTTGGCCGATTGGATAGGTAACTGGTTATCTAACAGAATAAGAAGTTTCACAACACCAGGTTAAAGTCCAACAGGTTTATTTGGTAGCAAATACCATAAGCTTTCGGAGCGCTGCTCCTTCGTCAGATGGAGTGGAAATCTGTTCTCCAACAGTGCACAGACACAGAAATCAAGTTACAGAATACTAATTAGAATGCGAATCTCTACAGCCAGCCAGGTCTTAAAGGTACAGACAATGTGGGTGGAGGGAGCATTCAATACAGGTTAAAGAGATGTGTATTGTCTCCAGACAGAACAGTATTCTGTAACTTGATTTCTGTGTCTGTGTACTGTTGGAGAACAGATATCCACTCCATCTGACGAAGGGGCAGCGCTCCGAAAGCTTATGGTATTTGCTACCAAATAAACCTGTTGGACTTTAACCTGGTGTTGTGAAACTTCTTACTGTGCTTACCCCAGTCCAACGCCGGCATCTCCACATCATATCTAACAGAAGACAGAGGGTGGTGGTGGATGGAAAATTTTCGGACTGGAAACCGGTTACCAGCGGAGTGCCACAGGGATCAGTGCTTGGTCCTCTGCTATTTGTCATTTTTATAAATGACTTGGAGGAGGGGGCTGAAGGGTGGATCAGTAAATTTGCTGATGACACCAAGGTTGGTGGAGTAGTGGATGAGGTGGAGGGCTGTTGTAGGCTGCAAAGAGACATAGATAGGATGCAAAGCTGGGCTGAAAAATGGCAAATGGAGTTCAACCCTGACAAATGCGAGGTGATTCATTTTGGTAGGACAAATTTAAATGTGGATTACTGGGTCAAAGGTAGGGTTCTGAAGAATGTGGAGGAACAGAGAGATCTTGGGGTTCATATCCACAGATCTCTAAAGGTTGCCACTCAAGTGGATAGAGCCGTGAAGAAGGCCTATAGTGTGTTGGCATTCATTAACAGGGGGTTTGAGTTTAAGAGCCGTGGGGTTATGCTGCTACTGTACAGGACCTTGGTGAGACCACATTTGGAATATTGTGTGCAGTTCTGGTCACCTCACTATAAGAAGGACGTGGAAGCGCTGGAAAGAGTGCAAAGGAGATTTACCAGGATGCTGCCTGGTTTGGAGGGTAGGTCTTATGAGGAAAGGTTGAGGGAACTTGGGCTTTTCTCTTTGGAGCGGAGGAGGTTGAGAGGAGACTTGATAGAGGTTTATAAGATGATGAGGGGGATAGATAGAGTGAACGTTCAAAGACTATTTCCTCGGGTGGATGGAGCTATTACAAGGGGGCATAACTATAGGGTTCATGGTGGGAGATATAGGAAGGATGTCCGAGGTGGGTTTTTTACTCAGAGAGTGGTTGGGGTGTGGAATGGACTGCCTGCAGTGATAGTGGAGTCAGACACTTTAGGAACATTGAAGCGGTTATTGGATAGGCACATGGAGCACACCAGGATGATAGGGAGTGGGATAGCTTGATCTTGGTTTCAGACAAAGCTCGGCACAACATCGTGGGCCGAAGGGCCTGTTCTGTGCTGCACTGTTCTATGTTCTATGTTCCCAAACAGGAGTGTGGGGGCTTGGGGATTTTCGCAGTAACTTCATTGCAGTGTTAATGTAAGCATACATGTGACACTAAGGAATAAATCTCTCCGATCTGTCCTCGTAACTGAAATAGGCTGGAAAATTGGGCGGAGAGGTGGCAGATGGAGTTTAATCCGGATAAATGCGAAGTGATGCATTTTGGAAGAAATAATGTAGGGAGGAGTTATACAATAAATGGCAGAGTCATCAGGAGTATAGAAACACAGAGGGACCTAGGTGTGCAAGTCCACAAATCCTTGAAGGTGGCAACACAGGTGGAGAAGGTGGTGAAGAAGGCATATGGTATGCTTGCCTTTATAGGACGGGGTATAGAGTATAAAAGCTGGAGTCTGATGATGCAGCTGTATAGAACGCTCGTTAGGCCACATTTGGAGTACTGCGTCCAGTTCTGGTCGCCGCACTACCAGAAGGACGTGGAGGCGTTAGAGAGAGTGCAGAGAAGGTTTACCAGGATGTTGCCTGGTATGGAGGGCCTTAGCTATGAGGAGAGATTGGGTAGACTGGGGTTGTTCTCCTTGGAAAGACGGAGAATGAGGGGAGATCTAATAGAGGTGTACAAGATTATGAAGGGTATAGATAGGGTGAACATTGGGAAGCTTTTTCCCAGGTCGGAGGTGACGATCACGAGGGGTCACGGGCTCAAGCTGAGAGGGGTGAAGTATAACTCAGATATCAGAGGGACGTTTTTTACACAGAGGGCGGTGGGGGCCTGGAATGCGCTGCCAAGTAGGGTGGTGGAGGCAGGCACACTGACATCATTTAAGACTTACCTGGATAGTCACATGAGCAGCCTGGGAATGGAGGGATACAAACGATTGGTCTAGTTGGACCAAGGAGCGGCACAGGCTTGGAGGGCCGAAGGGCCTGTTTCCTGTGCTGTCCTTTGTTCTTTGTTCTTTGAAGCGTCTGACTGAAACTTGAAGGAAAGTCAAATTGAATTGTCCACCAATGGACGTCGGCAAATGTTTTGAACAGAGTGTACTTGTGCAGACGGAACAGTTTCTGAACGGATGGATTTCAGATAAGTGTGTTAAAGCATTTGTTCCCAATATAGCACAATGTTAGCCTTCTAATCGTCCCCTGCAGGATATATTCACCAAAAACACATGACAGAAAGGGTTTTGTTGGCTGAAATTTTGCTGCATCTGCTATTAATTATTCAGGAATTAAACTCAGATAATTGGTTGATTTTTGCAAAGTTGGGGAACATCACTAAATTCGACCGTTTGGCAATGATTTCTTTTTAAACTGGATTGGTCATATGGGCGAGGGGAGCTGTTCTTCATTCATTCAGGAAGTCAGCAGCAGACACTGAGGGAAGTACCCACCACGCCCAGAAACTTACACCCTGTCAGTTACACGCAGCAGAACATGAGCGAATGAGGAAGGGGGTAAAAGTCACGGGAAGGAAGGCTATCAATGGGAAAAGATGATTCTGTACACCGCCGGCAGTCCCACACAGACTGGCCCCACTGGCAGCCACAGCGCTGCCGAAAGATCAGCCTGACTGGCCACTGGGACACACTGCCACCTACTGCAGTAACTGTCAACTCAATCCCACAGAAAGAAACCAGCCGGGACAGCTCAGATCCTGAGAAGCAACACATTCTGGGGAATGGGAGAGGGAGGGGAGGGGACGGGGGGGGGGGGGGGGGCATTCAAGATCTGAGCCAGGAAAACAAAACGTGAGGCTAAAAGGCAGAATGATGATATGTTTGTTGTGTCAGACGTACTATATACTAGGAGACAATTTCTTGCTCATAAACACGGGGATAAATAAGATTGAAAGGACATTGTTAAAAGCCCAGAAAGAATGGTTCTATACAAATAAACATCAGAACATCTGAAGTGCAATATTTAAAAATGGAGTGTAATAGACTGTAATACAGTGTGATGTAATGGACTATAATAAAATGTAATACAGTGTGATATAATCTAATGGACTATAATAGACTAATACAGTGTGATGTAATGTAATGGACTATAACAGACTGTAATGCAATGTGATGTAATGTAATGGACTATAAAATAATGTAATACAGTGTAAATGTAATGGACTGTAATAGACTGTAATACAGTGTAATGTAATGGACTATAATAGAATGCAATGCAGTGTGATGTAATGTAATGGACTATAACAGACTGTAATGCAGTGTGATATAATGTGATGGATATAAAAGAACGTAAAACAGTGTGATGTAATGTAATGGACTATAATAGAATGTAGCACAGTGCGATGTGATGTAATAGGCTATAATAGATTGTAATACAGCGTGATGTAATATAATGCACTATAATAGAATGTAGCACAGAACGATGTGATGTAATGGACTGTAATAGAATGCAATACAGTGTGATGTAATGGACTATAATAGAATGTAATACAGTGTGATGTAATGGAATGGACTATACTGGAATGTAATACAGTGTGATGCAATGTAATCGACTATAACAGAATGTAATACAGTGTGATGTAATGGAGTATAGTAGAGTGTAATACAGTGTGATGTAATGGAGTATAGTAGAGTGTAATACAGTGTGATGTAATGGAGTATAGTAGAGTGTAATACAGTGTGATGTAATGTAATAGAGTATTAGGGACAGATGCACGGTGGCACAATGGTTAGCACTGCTGCCTCACATGCCAGGGACACAGGTTCAATTCCAGACTTCGGTCACTGTCTGTGTGGAGTTTGCACATTCTCCCTGTGTCTGTGTGGGTTTCCTCCGGGTGCTCTGGTTTTCTCCCATAGATGTGGAGATGCCGGTGTTGGACTGGGGTGGGCACAGTAAGCAGTCTCACAACACCAGGTTAAAGTACAACAGGTTTATTTGGTAGCAAAAGCCACACAAGCTTTCGGAGCTCCAGGCTCCTTCTTCAGGTGAGTGGGAAATCTGTTCACAAACCTGTTGGACTTTAACCTGGTGTTGTGAGACTTCTTACTGTTTCTCCCACAGTCCAAAGATGTGCAGGTTAGATGGATTGGCCCTGCTAAATTGTCCCTTAGTGTCCAAAGTTGTGCAGGTTAGGGGGACTAGCCATGCTAAATTGCCCCTTAGTGTCCAAAGATGTGTAGGTTAGAGGGATTGGCCATGCTAAATTGCCCCTTAGTGTCCAAAGCTGTGTAGGTTAGGTGGATTGGCCATGCTAAATTGTCCCTTAGTGTCCAAAGATGTGTAGGTTAGAGGGATTGGCCATGCTAATTTGCCCCTTAGTGACCAAAGATATGCAGGTTAGGTGGATTGACCATGCTAAATTGCCCCTTAGTGTTCAAAGATGTGCGGGTTAGGTGGATTGGCCATGCTAAATTGCCCCTTAGTGTCCAAAGATGTGCAGGTTAGGTGGATTGGCCATGCTAAATTGCCCCTTAGTGTCCAAAGATGTGTGGGTTAGGTGGATTGGCCATGCTAAATTGCCCCTTAGTGTCCAAAGATGTGTGGGTTAGGTGGATTGACCATGCTAAATTGTCCCTTAGTGTCCAAAGATGTGCAGGTTAGGTGGACTGGCCATGCTAAATTGCCCTAGTGTCCAAAGATGTGCAGGTTAGGTCGATTGGCCATGCTAATTTGCCCCTTAGTGTTCAAAGATGTGTAGGTTAGGGTGGATTGGCCATGCTAAATTGCCCCTTAGTGTTCAAAGATGTGTAGGTTAGGGTGGATTGGCCATGCTAAATTGCCCCTTAGTGTCCAAAGATGTGCGGGTTAGGGGGATTAGCCATGCTAAATTGCCCCTTAGTGTCCAAAGATGTGTAGGTTAGGGGGATTAGCCATGCTAAATTGCCCCTTAGTGTCCAAAGATGTGCGGGTTAGGGGGATTAGCCATGCTAAATTGCCCCTTAGTGTCCAAAGATGTGCAGGTTAGGTGGATTGGCCATGCTAATTTGCCCCTTAGTGTCCAAAGATATGCAGGTTAGGGGGATTGGCCATGCTAAATTGCCCCTTAGTGTCCAAAGATGTGCGGGTTAGGGGGATTGACCATGCTAAATTGCCCCTTAGTGTCGAAAGAGTTATCTCCTGGACGTTGAAGAAGGCTGCTCCGAAGGCCTTTTATCTTTGCTCTGTCTTTCAGCTCGTTTATCTGATCCAGGGTGTAGCCTGCCGTGAGCTTTCCAAAGAGTTATCAGCCGGGACATTTACAGGATAAACAGAAAGGGCAGCAACAGTCAGGGAGAACGGGGCTATAAACGGCGATGTTTCCACTCGGGGCCTGCCTGCCCTTTTTTGGGAGGGGGGGGGCTTATTTATCAAAACGAACAAATGAAAACTCAGTACAAGGAAGGAAATGGTTTGTAATCATGAGAGAAAATCCAAATTCCTTAAAATTGCACTTCCTGCAGAGTGGCTTTGCAATGTGACTGGATGGGAGCCAGTTTATGGAATGATTACCTCGAACTGGACACTGCAATTTTATGGGTGGCACTTTGCTTCAGTTCTGTTGCTGCTTGCTCCAGCCAATGTGTTATTTTAGCTCCACTGGTCAATACTCTTGGGCTCATTCTGATTGTGTGACCTCTGAACCCTTGGATGGGCGTGTGCAGTTCATGTTTCAGTCAGCTGTCACGTGTGTGGAACCTTTTTTCCATTTTTATGCCCAGTGATTCAAGCAGTGGAACCTATCGCAGAGGGAAGTACGGGAGGGGGCTTTTCAAAATGGTGTCGCCTTGCCCGAAGCAGGTCAGCAATGCACGCGTCTGACCACGTCGCCAATGAGTGCCAATTAACATGCCCACCTGGGACCAGTTTGTGACGTGTCACCAGGAGCTTTCCAGCAAAGGACGGTGCCCAACCTACGGGTGATGCTCACGGCAGGCTACACCCTGGATCAGATAAACGAGCTGAAAGACGGAGCAAAGATAAAAGGCCTTCAGAGCAGGCTTCTTCAACGTCCAGGAGATCACTCTCTGGACACTAAGGGGCAATTTAGCATGGCCAATCCACCTAACCTACACATCTTTGGACACTAAGGGACAATTTAGCATGGCCAATCCACCTAACCTACACATCTTTGGACACTAAGGGACAATTTAGCATGGCCAATCCACCTAACCTACACATCTTTGGACACTAAGGGACAATTTAGCATGGCCAATCCACCTAACCTACACATCTTTGGACACTAAGGGACAATTTAGCATGGCCAATCCACCTCACCTACACATCTTTGGACACTAAGGGACAATTTAGCACGGCCAATCCATCTAACCTGCACATCTTTGGACACTAGGGGACAATTTAGCATGGCCAATCCCCCTAACCTGCACATCTTTGGACACTACAGAATCATAGAATCCCTACAGTGCAGAAGGAGGCCATTCGGCCCATCGAGCCTGCACCGACTCTCCAATAGAGCAACTTACCCAGGCCCAACTCCCTGCCTTATCCCCATAGCCCTGCACATTTACCCCTATAATCCCCCTCGTTGGGCAATTTAGCATGGCCAATCCACCTAACCGGCACATCTTTGGACACGAAGGGGAATTTAGCATGGCCAATCCACCTAACCTGCACATCTTTGGACACGAAGGGACAATTTAGCATGGCCAATCCATCTAACCCACACATCTTTGGACACGAAGGGGAATTTAGCATGGCCAATCCACCTATCCTGCATATCTTTGAACACTGAGGGACAATTTAGCATGGCCAATCCACCTAACCTGCACATCTTTGAACACTAAGGGACAATTTAGCATGGCAAATCCACCTAACCTGCACATCTTTGAACTCTAAGGGACAATTTAGCATGGCAAATCCACCTAACCTATACATCTTTGGACACTAAGGGACAATATAGCATGGCCAATCCACCTAACCTGCACATCTTTGAACACTGAGGGACAATTTAGCATGGCCAATCCACCTAACCCGCACATCTTTGGACACTAAGGGGCAATTTAGCATGGCCAATCCACCTAACCTGCACATCTTTGAACACTAAGGGACAATTTAGCATGGCCAATCCACCGAACCTGCACATCTTTGAACACTAAGGGACAATTTAGCATGGCAAATCCACCTAACCTGCACATCTTTGAACACTAAGGGACAATTTAGCATGGCCAATCCACCTAACCAGCACATCTTTGAACACTAAGGGACAATTTAGCATGGCCAATCCACCTAACCTGCACATCTTTGGACTGTGGGAGGAAACCGGAGCACCCGGAGGAAACCCACGCAGACACGAGGAGAATGTGCAGACTCCACACAGACAGTCACCCAAGCCGGGAATCGAACCCGGGTCCCTGGCACTGTGAGGCAGCAGTGCTAACCACTGTGCCACCGTGCCGCCCCTCGCCTGTTCTCAGGAGGGTGGCGAGTGTTCCAGCTGATCTGCAATTCGGAAACAAGCCCTCGGTGGTCTTGCGGGGGTTCTAAAGCTGCAGTCCCTAACAGCTGAAGTATGAGAAAGTAAGGTGTACAACTCCGACATGGGATGTTGATCTGCTTCCCTCTGGAAAAAGGGAGTTTTATTCCCCTGTGACAATGCTTGGCTGTGGGTCATTAACCTTGCTGACTCAGAACAGACATGATAGAGGGGTTAGCTCTGAGCGGTTGTGTTTACTATCTCGGTTTACTCACTTCCCAGACAGATGTCACATTTCGAAAGCTGGGCACTCCCTTCCTACTTTGTTTATTGAAGTTGGCAAAATGAGGATCGCATTTCTTTAATCATGTTTCCTGATTGCTTTGCATACATGCTGGCATTTTATTACGTGCAAGCTGCCCTCCCTCAGCTAGGACGTGCCAGCATACCAACAAAGAGGAGGCCATTCAGCCCCTTGAGCTGGTTCCACCATTTAATACGATCATGGCTGATCTGATAGTAATCTCTCTGACACTAAGGGGCAATTTAGCATGGCCAATCCACCTAACCTGCACATCTTTGGACACTAAAGGGCAATTTAGCATGGCCAATCCACCTAACCTGCACATCTTTGGACACTAAAGGGCAATTTATCATGGCCAATCCACCTAACCTGCACATCTTTGGACACTAAAGGGCAATTTAGCATGGCCAATCCACCTAACCTGCACATCTTTGGACACTAAGGGACAATTTAGCATGGCCAATCCACCTAACCTGCACATCTTTGGACACTAAGGGACAATTTAGCATGGCCAATCCACCTAACCTGCACATCTTTGGACACTAAAGGGCAATTTAGCATGGCCAATCCACCTAACCTGCACATCTTTGGACACTAAAGGGCAATTTAGCATGGCCAATCCACCTAACCTGCACATCTTTGGACACTAAAGGGCAATTTAGCATGGCCAATCCACCTAACCTGCACATCTTTGGACACTAAGGGACAATTTAGCATGGCCAATCCACCTAACCTGCACATCTTTGGACACTAAAGGGCAATTTAGCATGGCCAATCCACCTAACCTGCACATCTTTGGACACTAAGGGACAATTTAGCATGGCCAATCCACCTAACCTGCACATCATAGAAATCATAGAAATCATAGAAACCCTACAGTGCAGAAACAGGCCATTCGGCCCATCGAGTCTGCACTGACCACAATCCCACCCAGGCCCTATCCCCATATCCCTACACATTTACCCGCTAATCCCTCTAACCTACACATCTCAGGACACTAAGGGGCAATTTTAGCATGGCCAATCAACCTAACCTGCACATCTTTGGACTGTGGGAGGAAACCGGAGCACCCGGAGGAAACCCACGCAGACACGAGGAGAATGTGCAAACTCCACACAGACAGTGACCCAAGCCGGGAATCGAACCCAGGTCCCTGGAGCTGTGAAGCAGCAGTGCTGACCACTGTGCTACCGTGACGCCCATCTTTGGGCACTAAGGAGCAATTTAGCATGGCCAATCCACCATGTTTGAACCCAGGCTGTAATGAGGTCAGGAGCTGAGTGACCCTGACGGAACCCAAACTGTGCGTCACTGAGCAGATTATTGCTGAGCAGGTGCTGCTTGATAGCGCTGTCGATGACCCCTCCCATCACTTTACTGATGATCGAGAGTAGACTGATGGGGCGGTATTTGGCTGGGTTGGATTTCTCCCGCTTTTTTGTGTTTATACAGTTCCAGCATAACCTTTCTGCTCTTATATCCAATGTCTTGGCTAATAAAGGCAAGTATGCTGTCTGCCTTCATAACCACCTTATCCACCTGACCAGAATCGCAGACTGTTCTCCTACCCAGGGATGTGTGATCGTGCATCCCAAGATCCCTCTGCATGTCTCAGTACCCTACCACTTACTGTGGATTCCTTGTTAGCCTTCTCCCAGTACATGACCTCACATTTCTCTGGGTTGACCTCCATTCGCCAGCCTTCTACCCGCCTGAGCAGCCCATTGAGATCTTGCTGCAGTTTTCCTCTTCATTATCACCCACACAGCCAGTTCTTGTACCATCAGGAAACTTCTTAACCACCTCTCCGACATTCGAGCCCAAATCATAGACCACAAAAGGTGAGGGACCTCAGACAGAGCACTGCGTTACCCTATTGGAAACAGCCTTCCAGTCACACACACCCCCATCCACCATTATTCCCCTGCCACTTTGCAGATGACACCAAGATTGGTGGCATAGTGGACAGTGAAGAAAGTTATCTAGGATTGTAACGCGATCTTGATCAATTTGGGGCAGTGGGCTGACGACTGGCAGATGGGGTTTAATTTAGATAATTGCGAGGTGACGCATTTTGGTAGATTGAACCAGGGCAGGACTGACTCAGTTAATGGTAGGGCGTTGGGGAGAGTTACAGAACAAAGAGATCTTGGGGTACATGTTCATAGCTCCTTGAAAGTGGAGTCACAGCTGGACAGAGTGGTGAAGAAGGCATTCGGCATGCTTGGTTTCATTGGTCAGAACATTGAATACAGGATTTGGGACGTCTTGTTGAAGTTGTACAAGACATTGGTGAGGCCACACTTGGAATACTGTGTGCAATTCTGGTCACCCTATTATAGAAAGGATATTATTACACTAGAAAGAGTGCACAAAAGATTTACTAGGATCCTACCGAGACTTGATGGTTTGAGTTATCAGGAGAGGTTGGATAGACTGGGACTTTTTTCTCTGGAGCGTAGGAGGTTTCGGAGTGATCTTATAGAGGTCTATAAAATAATGAGGGGCATAGATCAGCGAGATAGTCAATATCTTTTCCCAAAGGTAGGGGAGTCTAAAACTAGAGGGTATAGGTTTAAGGTGAGAGGGGAGAGATACAAAAGTGTCCAGAGGGGCAATTTTTTCACACAGAGGGTGGTGAGTGTCTGGAACAAGCTGCCAGAGGTAGTAGTAGAGGCAGGTACAATTTTGTCTTTTAAAAAGCATTTAGACAGTTACATGGGTAAGATGGGTATAGAGGGATATGAGTCAAACGCGGGCAATTGGGATGAGCTTAGGAGTTTTAAAAAGGGGCAGCACGGACAAGTTGGGCCGAAGGGCCTGTTTCCATGCTGGAAACCTCTATGACTCTATGACTTCCTGTCGCAGAACCGATTTTCCACTGTGTCTTGGACCACCCACCCCCTCCCTCCCCCGCCCCCCAACCCCCATGGACTTTAACTTTCCTGACCAGTCTGCCACGTGGGATCTTATCAAAAGCCTTGCTGTCGGTTAGGGGGGATTAGGTGGGTAAATAGGTGGGGTTATGGGGATCTAGCCTGGGTGGGATTGTGGTCGGTGCAGGCTCGATGGGCCGAATGGCCTCCTCCTGCACTGTGGGGATTCTATGATACCATAAAATCCATGTTGACAAAATCAATGTGTGATCCTCATCGACCGTCGTTACCTCCTCAAAGAATCCAATCCTCTTAAGACCATAAGACCATAAGACATAGGAGCGGAAGTAAGGCCATTCGGCCCATCGAGTCCACTCCACCATTCAATCATGGTTGATTTCAACTCCATTTACCCGCTCTCTCCCCATAGCCCTTAATTCCTCGAGAAATCAAGAATTTATCAATTTCTGTCTTGAAGACGCTCAACGTCTCGGCCTCCACAGCCCTCTGTGGCAATGAATTCCACAGACCTACCACTCTCTGGCTGAAGAAATTTCTCCTCATCTCTGTTCTAAAGTGACTCCCTTTTATTCTAAGGCTGTGCCCCCGCGTCCTAGTCTCCCCTGTTAATGGAAACAACTTCCCTACGTCCATCCTATCTAAGCCGTTCATTATCTTGTAAGTTTCTATCAGATCCCCCCTCAACCTCCTAAACGCCAATGAATATAATCCCACGATCCTCAGACGCTCATCGTATGTCAGGCCTACCATTCCTGGGATCATCCGTGTGAATCTCCGCTGGACCCGCTCCAGTGCCAGTATGTCCTTCCTGAGGTGTGGGGCCCAAAATTGCTCACAGTACTCCAAATGGGGCCTAACCAGTGCTTTATAAAGCCTCAGAAGTACATCCCTGCTTTTGTATTCCAAGCCTCTTGAGATAAATGACAACATTACATTTGCTTTCTTAATTACGGACTCAACTCTTAGACATAGAACAAGGAACAAAAGAAAATTACAGCACAGGAACAGGCCCTTCGGCCCCCCAAGCCTGCACCGACCATGCTGCCCGACTGAACTAAAACCCCCTACCCTTCCGGGGACCATATCCCTCTATTCCCATCCTATTCATGTATTTGTCCAGACGCCCCTTAAAGGTCACTGTCGTATCCGCTTCCACTACCTCCCCTGGCAGCAAATTCCAGGCACCCACTGCCCTCTGTGTAAAAAACTTGACCTTCCCTGAACAAATCTACTGTCTCCGAATCATCAGTGTCTTCCCAAATGAGGATCTATCCTGACCCTCAGAATCTTTTCCAATAGATTTCCCAGCACGGAGTTTAGGTTGGCTGATCTGTAACCACTCGGTCTGCCCAGTTCACCTTTCTGAAAGAACAGTAACAGTCCAGCAGCCCTCCGGCACCAGTCCAGGAACGGATTGGAAAATTATGGTCAGACCACGAACCACAGTTAAGCATTCAGTGGATCAGACACGAAGGGATATTCTCCCTCCCTCCCTCTCCTCCGTGGTTTGGCTGATTGAAGTGGTCATTGCAGTCCCAGGTCCCGTCCGAAGTCTGGGCTGAAAATACCAGCCAGGACCTCCAGCTAACTTTGGCACCGGTATCTGTCTTGGCTCATTGGAAAATTACCTCACTCCTCTATCAGAATTGGTTTCACCTCTTCCTTCAGCCACTTGGACACGGCATCGAGTTTGATGCTTCCAGTGTGGCACTGAGGGAGTGCCACGCTGTCGGAGGTGCCCACCTCGTGAATGCAAAGCGGGGAGGCGATGGCCCAGTGGTATTATCGCTAGACTATTAATCCAGAAACTCAGCTAATGTTCTGGGGGACCCGGGTTCGAATCCCGTGGAATTTGAATTCAATAAAAAATATCTGGAATTAAGAATCTACTGATGACCCGTTGTTGGAAAAACCCATCTGGTTCACTATTGTCCTTTAGGGAAGGAAATCTGCTGTCCTTACCCGGTCTGGCCTCCAGAGCCACAGCAATGTAAAGTAAAGTTTATTTAGTGTCACAAGTAAGGCTTACATTAACACTGCAATGAAGTTACTGTGAAATTCCCCTAGTCGCCACACTCCGGCGCCTGTTCGGGTCAATGCACCTAACCAGCACGTCTTTCGGACTGTGGGAGGAAACCGGAGCACCCGGAGGAAACCCACGCAGACACGGGGAGAACGTGCAGACTCCGCACAGACAGTGACCCAAGCCGGGAATTGAACCCGGGTCCCTGGCGCTGTGAGGCAGCAGTGCTAACCCACTGTGCCACCGTGCTGCCCCTGTGCCGCCCCAATGTTGTTGACTCTCAACTGCCCTCCAGGGCGGCACGGTAGCACAGTGGTTGGCGGCACGGTAGCACAGTGGTTAGCACTGCTGCTTCACAGCTCCAGGGTCCCGGGTTCGATTCCCGGCTCGGGTCACTGTCTGTGTGGAGTTTGCACATTCTCCTCGTGTCTGCGTGGGTTTCCTCCGGGTGCTCCGGTTTCCTCCCACAGTCCAAAGATGTGCGGGTTAGGTTGATTGGCCAGGTTAAAAAAATTGCCCCTTAGAGTCCTGGGATGCGTAGGTTAGAGGGATTAGCGGGTAAATATGTGGGGGTAGGGCCTGGGTGGGATTGTGGTCAATGCAGACTCGATGGGCCGAATGGCCTCCTTCTGTACTGTAGGGTTTCTATGATGATTTCTATGAGGGGCAACTAGGGATGGGCAATAAATGCTGTAAGAAGTCTCACAACACCAGGTTAAAGTCCAACAAGTTTATTTGGTAGCACGAGCTTTCGGAGTCTCGCTCCTTCTTCAGGTGACCTCCTCGACCATCTCAATAAACGCTGGCCAGCCAGCGAGTCCCATGTCCAATGAATAAATAAAAGAAGCTGAGGCCCTGTCTATTCCCTCTGCCTTCTGTCGGAGATCCCTGTGAACTATTGTGAAGCTGAGTGGAGGAGTTCTCTTACCCTCAAAGCAACTTGCCAAAACTAGAATGACCTTGTTCATCGTCAAGATACCACACGGTAGACAGGTCAGTAAGGTTAGATGGGAGAACTAGCCAATTGGATACAAAATTGGCTTGCTGGTAGGAGACAGAGGATGGTGATAGAGGGTTGTTTTTCAGGTTGGAAGCCTGTGACCTGTGCCGCAGGGGTCGGTTCTGGGTCCAACTGTTCACTTATATAAACAATATGGATGAGAATATAGGAGGCACGGTTAGTAAGTTTGCGGATTATACCATAATTGGTGGTGTAGTGGACAGTGAAGAAGGTTACCTAAGACTACAATGGGATCTTGATCAACTGGGCCAGTGGGCTGACGAATGGCAGACGGAGTTTAATTAAGATAAATGCGAGGTGTTGCATTTTGGTAAGACAAACCAGGGCAGGACTTACTCAGTTAATGGCAGGGCCCTGGGGAGTGTTGTTGCACAGTAAGAAGTCTCACAACACCAGGTTAAAGTCCAACAGGTTTATTTGGTAGCAAATACCATAAGCTTTCGGAGCGCTGCCCCTTCGTCAGATGGAGTGAAAATCTGTTGTTGTTGAACAGAGAGACCGAGTGGTGCAAGTACAGAGGTCCTTGAAAGTGGCGTCACAGGGAGACAGGGTGGCGAAGAAGGTGTTTGGCACACTTGTCTTCATCGGTCAGAGCATTGAGTACAGGAGTTGGGACGTTATGTTACAAGTCATTGGTGAGGCCACATTTGGAGTACTGTGTCCAATTCTGGTCTCCCTGCTACAGGAAGGATGTTATTAAACTGGAAAGGGCGCAAAAAACAGATTTACAAGGATGTTTATAAAATCATGAGGGGCATCGATAAGGTGAATAAGTCACGGTCTTTTCCCCAGGGGAGGGGAGTCCAAAACCAGAGGGCAGAGGTCGAAGGTGAGAGGGGAAAGGGGACCTGAGGGGCAACTTTTCCACACAGAGGGTGGTGCGCGTGGGAATGAGCTGCCAGAGGGGGTGGTAGAGGCGGGTACAATGACAACATTTAAAGGACATTTGGACAGGTACATGGATGGGGAAGGGATATGGGCCAAACGCAGGCAAATGGGACTAATTCAGTTTAGGAGATCTGGTTGGCACGGACGGGTTGGGCCGAAGGGCCTGTTTTGTGCCGCATCTCTCTGTGACTCTCCATCTCATTGCCGTTTGGGGGGGAACTGGCTGTGTGCTTGATGGCTGCCACATTTCCCTGCCTCACATTTCAGCCGAACTTCAATGGAGCTGACGCACATTGGGCACATCTTGAGATTGTGTAAAGCACTGAAATACAAGTCACTTTCTTGTAGCGGTTGCTAAGGGACGGGGAAATTGAGCAAGGCCCTCCACTTCTCATCACCAGACAAGCTGCTGGTGTAAGGGTCACATGTCATTTGTACATTTCATTTACAGGATGTGGGCGTCGCTGGCTGGGCCAGCATTTATTGCCCATCTCTAGTTGCCCCTTGAGAAGGTGGTGGTGAGCTGGCTTCTTGAATCGCTGCAGTCCATGTGGTGTAGGTACACCCACAGTGCTGTTAGGGAGGGAGTTCCAGGGTTGTTATTGGACATCAGTCAGTCCATGTGGTGTAGGTACACCCACAGTGCTGTTAGGGAGGGAGTTCCAGGGTTGTTATTGGACATCAGTCAGTCCATGTGGTGCAGGTACACCCACAGTGCTGTTAGGGAGAGAGTTCCAGGATTGTTATTGGACATCAGTCAATCCATGTGGTGTAGGTACACCCACAGTGCTGTTAGGGAGGGAGTTCCAGGATTGTTATTGGACGTCAGTCAGTCCATGTGGTGTAGGTACACCCACAGTGCTGTTAGGGAGGGAGTTCCAGGATTGTTATTGGACATCAGTCAGTCCATGTGGTGTAGGTACACCCACAGTGCTGTTAGGGAGGGAGTTCCAGGATTGTTATTGGACATCAGTCAGTCCATGTGGTGTAGGTACACCCACAGTGCTGTTAGGGAGGGAGTTCCAGGATTGTGATTGGACATCAGTCAGTCCATGTGGTGTAGGTACACCCACAGTGCTGTTAGGGAGGGAGTTCCAGGATTTTGACCCAGCGACAGTGAAGGAACGGCGATATATTTCCAAGTCAGGATGGTGAGTGACTTGGAGGTGAACCTCCAGGTGGTGGTGTTCCCCAGGTATCTGCTGCCCTTGTCCTTCTAGATGGTAGAGGTTATGGGTTTGGAAGGTGCTGCCTGAGGATCTTTGGTGAATTCCCGCAGTGAATCTTGTAGATGGTACACACTGCTGCTACTGAGCGTCGGTGGTGGAGGGAGTGGGTGTTTGTGGATGGGGGGCCATTCAAGTGGGGCTGCTTTGTCCTGGATGGTGTTGAGCTTCTTGAGTGTTGTTGGAGCCGAACCCATCCAGGCAAGTGGGGAGTATTCCATCACACTCCTGACTTAGAATCATAGAGTCCGACAGTGCAGAAGGCCTTTCCGCCAGTCACGTCTGTACCGACTCTTCGACAGAGCATCTTACCCAAGCCTGCACATCTTTGGACACTAAGGGACAATTTAGCATGGCCAATCCACCTAACCTGCACATCTTTGGACACTAAGGGACAATTTAGCATGGCCAATCCACCTAACCTGCACATCTTTGGACACTAAGGGACAATTTAGCATGGCCAATCCACCTAACCTGCACATCTTTGGACACTAAGGGACAATTTAGCATGGCCAATCCACCTAACCCACACATCTTTGGACACTAAGGGACAATTTAGCATGGCCAATCCACCTAACCTGCACATCTTTGGACACTAAGGGACAATTTAGCATGGCCAATCCACCTAACCTGCACATCTTTTGACACTAAGGGACAATTTAGCATGGCCAATCCACCTAACCTGCACATCTTTGGACACTAAGGGACAATTTAGCATGGCCAATCCACCTAACCCACACATCTTTGGACACTAAGGGACAATTTAGCATGGCCAATCCACCTAACCTGCACATCTTTAGACACTAAGGGACAATTTAGCATGGCCAATCCACCTAACCTGCACATCTTTGGACATTAAGGGGCAATTTAGCATGGCCAATCCACCTAACCTACACATCTTTGGTGTGTGGGAGGAAACCGGAGGACCTGGAGGAAACCCACGCAGACACGGGGGCGAACGTGCCAGCTCCTCACAGACAGAGACCCGAGGCCGGTATTGAACCCGGGTCCCTGGTGCTGTGAGGCAGCAGTGTTAAGCACTGTGCCACCATGTCACCCGCAAGACCTCTGAAGAAATCTCGAGGTCTGTGCACGAGGGCAGCTGCCATCTTTGAACTCACAATGACCTCTGTGGTGATTGCATCTACCCGAATCTGTAAGGGGCGACACTGAGGCAACGCAGTCCCCCGACCCACACTTCCTCTGTTCTCTGAGACGTACAGACATTTGCCTGCCTCTGTTCGGCGGTGAGTCAGTGGGGTTTTGTCTCAAAGGCCGTCACAGGCCTCTTAGCTCACTGCGATGCAGTCCACAGCTTGTTCACCCTCATAAATCACCAATTAGGGAATAAAACTTTTTTCTTAAATATTGAAACATGGTTCAAGCATTCCCAAAGAAAACATTGCTGGTTTCCCTGCCCAGTAACAACCTCAATGACTAACATCCCCTGTGGCTCGCTCCTACGCACAGACTTCAGCTGATTCCTTGGCCAAATTCTTCAGGTCTTTCCCAGGTCACCGCACTTGGATCACACAGCGTCAGAATGGGGCCAGGGGTGAGGAGCTGTGGGCACAATGCAGGGGAAGCACTGGCCGCCATCCCGGCATCTTCCACGGGCAACTGGAGCAGCTGAATGACAGCCTCTTCCAAGCATATTCAGCACGTGAGAGTGGTTAATCACCTGTGGCGATTTGACCCTGTCCACAACCCCGGGGGAGGCCAACAATGTACAATCTGCCATTGGCAGAGGGGCACAAGGCCTTGGCCAAGTTGGCAGTTGGGCGCAGGTGGCACCAAGTCAGGGTTGCGACAGCCAGGAGGTGGAAAATTTGGAAGGAAAGCAGTTTCATTTTCTCTATTTGTCAGTGGGCGTTTGCTGCCCATCCTCGCTTGTGCCTTGATCTGGGCATCCCACTCGGCCATTGGTGAGAGGGCAGTTAAGAATCAACCACATTGCTGTGGCTCTGGAGTCACATGTAGGCCAGACCGGGTAAGGACGGCAGATTTCCTTCCCATAGGGACATCAGTGAACCAGATGGGCTCCCCCTCCCCCAATCACTCCCCCTCCCCTACTAACCCGCCCCCCCCCACTCACTCCCCCTCCCCCACTCACTGCTCCTCCCCAACTCACCACCCTTCCCCACTCACTCCCCCTCCCTCAGTGGCTCCCCCTCCCCAATTCACTCCTCCCTACCCCACTCACTCCTCCCTACCCCACTCACTCCCCCTCCCCCCCACACACTCCCCCTCCCCCCCACACACTCCCCCTCCCCCACTCACTCCCCCTCCCCCACTCACTCCCCCTCCCCCACTCACTCCCCCTCCCCACCACTACTCCCCATCCCCCACTCACTCCCCCTCCCCCCACTCACTCCCCCT
>NW_027593502.1:0-31194 GCF_964213995.1 Mustelus asterias
GAGAGACAGAGAGAGAGACAGAGAGAGACAGAGAGAGAGAGACAGAGCACGCGAGTGGAACTGAAAGAGAGAGACACAGAACAGGAAGCCTGTTCATCCCTAGTGGGTTCCTCACACTCTGTGAAGGGTCCCACATCATTGGGGAGGTCGAGGGAGAGAGAGCCCCTCCCAGAGGGTGAGGGGTCCCGGTGGTGTTCACAGCTCCACAAAGCCTGGATGGAGAGAGCGAGCGAGTGAGGGAGTGGCGGCCCAGTGGGGGGAATCGCCACTCCCTGGGAGTGGGTACAGACTTCCTGAAGACCAGCTGTGCCAAGGCAACGCCATTGATGCCCCCTTCACCCCCATCGACTGGTCCTCAGCAACATGTCCCTCCTGCGTTGATATCGCGTGCGATGCCCTCTCAAACCGCTCAGATATGATGTTCCCCCGCTACTCGCTGTCCCTGGAGAGGCAGAGCGCTGGGACGCCAACAGTGACTGCAACAAGGGGCAAAATAAAGCAATCTCATTAAACCAGCTCCCTCGACACTGTCCCCATCAAACACTCCCAGGACAGGTACAGCACGGGGTTAGATACAGAGTAAAACTCCCTCTACACTGTCCCCCATCAAACACTCCCAGGACAGGTACAGCACGGGGTTAGATACAGAGTAAAACTCCCTCTACACTGTCCCCCATCAAACACTCCCAGGACAGGTACAGCACGGGGTTAGATACAGAGTAAAGCTCCCTCTACACTGTCCCCATCAAACACTCCCAGGACAGGTACAGCACGGGGTTAGATACAGAGTAAAGCTCCCTCTCCCTCTCCACTGTTCCCATCAAACACTCCCAGGACAGGTACAGCACGGGGTTAGATACAGAGTGAAGCTCCCCCGACACTGTCCCCCATCAAACACTCCCAGGACAGGTACAGCACGGGGATAGATACAGAGTAAAGCTCCCTCTACACTGTCCCCCATCAAACACTCCCAGGACAGGTAATGCACGGGGTTAGATACAGAGTAAAGCTCCCTCTACACTGTCCCCATCAAACACTCCCAGGACAGGTACAGCACGGGGTTAGATGCAGAGTAAAGCTCCCTCCACACTGTCCCCCATCAAACACTCCCAGGACAGGTACAGCACGGGGTTAGATGCAGAGTAAAGCTCCCTCTACACTGTCCCCCATCAAACACTCCCAGGACAGGTACAGCACGGGGTTAGATACAGAGTAAAGCTCCCTCTGCACTGTCCCCCATCAAACACTCCCAGAACAGGTTCAGCACGGGGTTAGATACAGAGTAAAGCTCCCTCTACACTGTCCCCCATCAAACACTCCCAGGACAGGTACAGCACGGGGTTAGATACAGAGTAAAGCTCACTCTCCACTGTCCCCCATCAAACACTCCCAGGACACGTACAGCACGGGGTTAGATACAGAGTAAAGCTCCCTCTACACTGTCCCCCATCAAACACTCCCAGGACAGGTACAGCACGGGGTTAGATACAGAGTAAAGCTCCCTCTACACTGTCCCCCATCAAACACTCCCAGAACAGGTTCAGCACGGGGTTAGATACAGAGTAAAGCTCCCTCTACACTGTCCCCCATCAAACACTCCCAGGACAGGTACAGCACGGGGTTAGATACAGAGTAAAGCTCCCTCTACACTGTCCCCCATCAAACACTCCCAGGACAGGTACAGCACGGGGTTAGATACGGAGTGAAGCTTACGTTCAGTCACTGTAGACGTGTGTGTTTCCTGGATCATCTTCCTCGTTGAGGTAGAGGGAAAGATGCATGTGGGCCTTGGGGATGTTCTCGAACAGGGCGGCGCGGTTCTGCGTCAGTCCTTTCTTCACCCAGTGCCCGTAGATCCGGAAGGCGCAGCCGTCAATGAGGCGTCGAACGGCTTTCATAGCGTAGGGTTCGGCGATGAGGCCCTCCTTGGTCACCAGCTTCACCCGCCGGTAGTTCTGGAGGACACGGATGCAGACTCGAGCAGCCCAGACTGCTACCTGTGGGTGACGTGGCATTGCCCAGCGCTCGCGTGCCTCGGAAAGCCGGGACGCGGCAGGGCGAGGCGCGAGGGCGAAGGCAGGAGTGTTTATTCAGCAAGATGTTGCCCATCGGGGAGAGGCCAACTCCCGTCGCCGAGGCCAACTCCCGTCGCCGAGGCCAACTCCCGTCGCCGAGGCCAACCCCCGTCGCGGAGGCCAACTCTCGTCGCGGAGGCGAACTCCCTCACCACCATCGCAGAGACCAACTCCCTCACCCCCCCATCGCAGACCCCAACTCCCTCACCCCCCCATCGCAGAGACCAACTCCCTCACCCCCCCCATCGCAGACCCCAACTCCCTCACCCCCATCGCAGACCCCAACTCCCTCACCCCCATCGCAGACCCAACTCCCTCACCCCCATCGCAGACCCCAACTCCCTCACCCCCCATCGCAGAGACCAACTCCCTCCCCCCATCGCAGACCCCAACTCCCTCACCCCCATCGCAGACCCCAACTCCCTCACCCCCCATCGCAGAGACCAACTCCCTCACCCCCCCATCGCAGACCCCAACTCCCTCACCCCCATCGCAGACCCCAACTCCCTCACCCCCATCGCAGACCCCAACTCCCTCACCCCCCATCGCAGAGACCAACTCCTCACCCCAATCGCAGAGACCAACTCCCTCCCCCCATCGCAGACCCCAACACCCTCAACCCCATCGCAGACTCCAACTCCCTCACCCCCATCGCAGACCCCAACTCCCTCACCCCCATCGCAGAGACCAACTCCCTCACCCCCCATCGCAGACACCAACTCCCTCCCCCCATCGCAGACCCCAACTCCCTCACCCCCCATCGCAGAGACCAACTCCCTCCCCCCCATCGCAGACCCCAACTCCCTCCCCCCCATCGCAGACCCCAACTCCCTCACCCCCATCGCAGACTCCAACTCCCTCACCCCCCATCGCAGACCCCAACTCCCTCACCCCCATCGCAGACCCCAACTCCCTCACCCCCATCGCAGACCCCAACTCCCTCACCCCCATCGCAGAGACCAACTCCCTCACCCCCATCGCAGACTCCAACTCCCTCACCCCCCATTGCGGACCCCAACTCCCTCACCCCCCATCGCAGAGACCAACTCCCTCACCCCCATCGCGGACCCCAACTCCCTCCCCCCCATCGCAGAGACCAACTCCCTCACCCCCCATCGCAGACCCCAACTCCCTCACCCCCATCGCAGACACCAACTCCCTCCCCCCCATCGCAGACCCCAACTCCCTCACCCCCCATCGCGGACCCCAACTCCCTCACCCCCATCGCAGACTCCAACTCCCTCACCCCCATCGCAGAGACCAACTCCCTCCCCCCCATCGCAGACCCCAACTCCCTCACCCCCATCGCAGACACCAACTCCCTCCCCCCCATCGCAGACCCCAACTCCCTCACCCCCCATCGCAGAGACCAACTCCCTCACCCCCATCGCAGAGACCAACTCCCTCACCCCCATCGCAGACCCCAACTCCCTCACCCCCATCGCAGAGACCAACTCCCTCACCCCCATCGCAGACCCCAACTCCCTCACCCCCATCGCAGAGACCAACTCCCTCACCCCCCCATCGCAGACCCCAACTCCCTCACCCCCATCGCAGACACCAACTCCCTCCCCCCCATCGCAGACCCCAACTCCCTCACCCCCCATCGCAGAGACCAACTCCCTCACCCCCATCGCAGAGACCAACTCCCTCCCCCCCATCGCAGACTCCAACTCCCTCCCCCCCATCGCAGACCCCAACTCCCTCCCCCCCATCGCAGACCCCAACTCCCTCACCCCCATCGCAGACTCCAACTCCCTCACCCCCCATCGCAGACCCCAACTCCCTCACCCCCATCGCACACCCCAACTCCCTCACCCCCATCGCAGAGACCAACTCCCTCACCCCCATCGCAGACTCCAACTCCCTCACCCCCATCGCAGACCCCAACTCCCTCACCCCCCTTCGCAGACCCCAACTCCCTCACCCCCAACGCAGACTCCAACTCCCTCACCCCCCATCGCAGACCCCAACTCCCTCACCCCCCATCGCAGAGACCAACTCCCTCACCCCCATCGCGGACCCCAACTCCCTCCCCCCCATCGCAGACCCCAACTCCCTCAACCCCATCGCAGACCCCAACTCCCTCACCCCCATCGCAGAGACCAACTCCCTCACCCCCATCGCAGACCCCAACTCCCTCACCCCCCATCGCAGAGACCAACTCCCTCACCCCCCATCGCAGACCCCAACTCCCTCACCCCCATCACAGAGACCAACTCCCTCACCCCCATCGCAGACCCCAACTCCCTCACCCCCATCGCAGACCCCAACTCCCTGACCCCCATCGCAGACCCCAACTCCCTCACACCCCCATCGCGGACCCCAACTCTCTCCCCCCCATCGCGGACACCAACTCCCTCACCCCCCATCGCGGACCCCAACTCCCTCACCCCCCATCGCAGACCCCAACTCCCTCACCCCCCATCGCAGACCCCAACTCCCTCACCCCCCATCGCAGAGACCAACTCCCTCACCCCCATCGCGGAGACCAACTCCCTCCCCCCATCGCAGACCCCAACACCCTCTCCCCCATCGCAGAGACTAACTCCCTCCCCCCATCGCGGACCCCAACACCCTCACCCCCATCGCAGAGACCAACTCCCTCCCCCCATCGCGGACCCCAACTCCCTCACCCCCATCGCAGACACCAACTCCCTCCCCCCCATCGCAGAGACCAACTCCCTCACCCCCATCGCAGACCCCAACTCCCTCACACCCCATCGCGGACCCCAACTCCCTCCCCCCCATCGCGGACCCCAACTCCCTCAACCCCCATCGCAGACCCCAACTCCCTCACCCCCATCGCAGACCCCAACTCCCTCACCCCCCATCACGGACCCCAACACCCTCACCCCCATCGCAGAGACCAACTCCCTCACCCCCCATCGCAGACCCCAACTCCCTCACCCCCATCGCAGAGACCAACTCCCTCACCCCCATCGCAGACCCCAACTCCCTCACCCCCATCGCAGACCCCAACTCCCTGACCCCCATCGCAGACCCCAACTCCCTCACACCCCCATCGCGGACCCCAACTCCCTCCCCCCCATCGCGGACACCAACTCCCTCACCCCCCATCGCGGACCCCAACTCCCTCACCCCCCATCGCAGACCCCAACTCCCTCACCCCCCATCGCAGACCCCAACTCCCTCACCCCCCATCGCAGAGACCAACTCCCTCACCCCCATCGCGGAGACCAACTCCCTCCCCCCATCGCAGACCCCAACTCCCTCACCCCCCATCGCAGACCCCAACTCCCTCACCCCCCATCGCAGACCCCAACTCCCTCACCCCCATCGCAGACACCAACTCCCTCCCCCCCATCGCAGAGACCAACTCCCTCCCCCCCATCGCGGAGACTAACTCCCTCCCCCCATCGCGGACCCCAACACCCTCACCCCCATCGCAGAGACCAACTCCCTCCCCCCATCGCGGACCCCAACTCCCTCACCCCCATCGCAGACACCAACTCCCTCCCCCCCATCGCAGAGACCAACTCCCTCCCCCCCATCGCGGACACCAACTCCCTCACCCCCCATCGCGGACCCCAACTCCCTCCCCCCCATCGCGGACCCCAACTCCCTCAACCCCCATCGCAGACCCCAACTCCCTCACCCCCATCGCAGACCCCAACTCCCTCACCCCCCATCACGGACCCCAACACCCTCACCCCCATCGCGGACCCCAACTCCCTCAACCCCCATCGCAGACCCCAACTCCCTCGCCCTCCATCGCAGACATCCCGTCTCCCTCACTGCCATGCACTGTCTCCATCACTCACATCCCAGACGCCCCTTGTCCCTCACCGCCCCCCACCAACCGCAGACGCCCTCCATCTGTTCCCTGTACGTACTCGGAATTTGCGGAGAGGGCTGAAGTGGCGGACTTCGGGAGTGTAACTCTGGAAGAAGGGGTGATTCAGAGCTTCCTCCGCTGTGATTCTCCGTACGGGATCAACAGTCAACATTCTGGCGATCTGCCAAGGAGGAAGAGGATGTTAGACTTCACTGCATCATCACCGTCCCCATCAAACACTCCCAGGACAGGGACAGCACGGGGTTAGATACAGAGTAAAGCTCCCTCTACACTGTCTCCATCAAACACTCCCAGGACAGGGACAGCACGGGGTTAGATACAGAGTAAAGCACCCTCTACACTGTCCCCATCAAACACTCCGAGGACAGGTACAGCACGGAGTTAGATACAGAGTAAAGCTCCCTCTTCACTGTCCCCATCAAACACTCCCAGGACAGGGACAGCACGGGGTTAGATACAGAGTAAAGCTCCCTCTACACTGTCCCCATCAAACACTCCCAGGACAGGTACAGCACGGAGTTAGATACAGAGTAAAGCTCCCTCTTCACTGTCCCCCATCAAACACCCCCAGGACAGGTACAGCACGGGGTTAGATACAGAGTAAAGCTCCCTCTACACTGTCCCCATCAAACACTCCCAAGACAGGTACAGCACGGGGTTAGATACAGAGTAAAGCTCCCTCTGCACTGTCCCCATCAAACACCCCCAGGACAGGTACAGCACGGGGTTTGATACAGAGTAAAGCTCCCTCTACACTGTCCCCATCAAACACTCCCAGGACAGGTACAGCACGGGGTTCGGTACAGAGTAAAGCTCCCTCGACACTGTCCCCATCAAACACTCCCAGGACAGGTACAGCACGGGGTTAGATACAGAGTAAAGCTCCCTCGACACTGTCCCCATCAAACACTCCCAGGACAGGTCCAGCACGGGGTTAGATACAGAGTAAAGCTCCCTCTGCACTGTCCCCATCAAACACTCCCAGGACAGGTACAGCACGGGGTTAGATACAGAGTAAAGCTCCCTCTGCACTGTCCCCATCAAACACACCCAGGACAGGTACAGCACGGGGTTAGATACAGAGTAAAGCACCCTCTACACTGTCCCCATCAAACACTCCCAGGACAGGTACAGCACAGGGTTAGATACAGAGTGAAGCTCCCGGGACAGGTATGGAAGACAAACCAGCTCCTTCACTGTGTCCGATCGATCGTCCCATTCGTTCGAGGTCATGTGGTATTTCCCCTCCATGATCATGCGAAGCATCACCATCTGCTTCCGGTGCCAAAATGGAGGGGATCCAGCGAGCAGGGTGTACATAACCACACCCGCAGACCACCTGGGGAAAGAGTGAGACAGGGAGAGTGAGAGAGACAGAGTTTCCACAATGATCAGTGCTGAGGGAGCGCCGCACTGTGGGAGGGTCAGTGCTGAGGGAGCGCCGCGCTGTGGGAGGGTCAGTGCTGAGGGAGCGCCGCACTGTGGGTCAGTGCTGAGGGAGCGCCGCACTGTGGGAGGGTCAGTGCTGAGGGAGCGCCGCACTGTGGGAGGGTCGGTGCTGAGGGAGCGCCGCACTGTGGGAGGGTCGGTGCTGAGGGAGCGCCGCCCTGTGGGAGGGTCAGTGCTGAGGGAGCGCCGCACTGTGGGAGGGTCAGTGCTGGGGGAGTGCCGCACTGTGGGAGGGTCAGTGCTGAGGGAGCGCCGCACTGTGGGAGGGTCAGTGCTGAGGGAGCGCCGCACTGTGGGAGGGTCGGTGCTGAGGGAGCGCCGCACTGTGGGAGGGTCGGTGCTGAGGGAGCGCCGCCCTGTGGGAGGGTCAGTGCTGAGGGAGCGCCGCACTGTGGGAGGGTCAGTGCTGAGGGAGCGCCGCACTGTGGGAGGGTCAGTGCTGAGGGAGCGCCGCACTGTGGGAGGGTCAGTGCTGAGGGAGCGCCGCACTGTGGGAGGGTCACAAGAAAGGCTGACATTGACACTGCAATGAAGTCACTGTGAAAATCCCCTAGTCGCCCACACTCCTGTTCGGGTTACACTGAGGGAGAATTTAGCACGGCCAATCCACCCTAACCTGCACGTCTTTCGGACTGTGGGAGGAAACCGGAGCACCTGGAGGAAACCCACGCAGACACGGGGAGAATGTGCAGACTCCGCACAGACAGTGACCCGAGCCGGGAATCGAACCCGGGTCCCTGGCGCTGTGAGGCAGCAGTGCTAACCCACTGTGCCCACTGAAATCCGAGGTCATTCCGAGTGTGTGGAGGAGGGAGCGGCTCCCAGTGTCCCCAGGGTTGAAGGGGGAACATCCACTCCCATTGGATCGAGTCCTCTATAACCGTTTGCCCCGGCGACTTACATGTCCACCTCCTTGCCGTACCCTGGGTGGGTCTCATCCATCGAGCAAGTCAGCAACTCCGGGGCCAGGTAACCGGGGGTCCCGCAGAGGTCTGGAGGGGGTGGGGGGAGGGGGTAGGGGGTGAGAGGAGAGAGGGTGGGGAGAAAGAGATGGTTAAAACTCATGACAGCGATCCAGTTACCCCCTCACCATTCATCCTCCATCCTCCCGATCGCTAACCTCCTCCAGCCCCTACACCCCTCCCTATCTCTGTAACCTCCTCCAGACCCTACACCCCTCCCTATCTCTGTAACCTCCTCCAGCCCCTACACCCCCTCCCTATCTCTGTAACCTCCTCCAGACCCTACACCCCTCCCTATCTCTGTAACCTCCTCCAGCCCCTACACCCCCTCCCTATCTCTGTAACCTCCTCCAGCCCCTACACCCCTCCCTATCTCTGTAACCTCCTCCAGCCCCTACACCCCCTCCCTATCTCTGTAACCTCCTCCAGCCCCTACACCCCCTCCCTATCTCTGCAACCTCCTCCAGCCCCCTACACCCCCTCCCTATCTCTGCAACCTCCTCCAGCCCCCTATACCCCCTCCCTATCTCTGTAACCTCCTCTAGCCCCTACACCCCTCCCTATCTCTGTAACCTCCTCCAGCCCCCGACACCCCTCCCTATCTCTGTAACCTCCTCCAGCCCCTACACCCCCTCCCTATCTCTGTAACCTCCTCCAGCCCCTACACCCCCTCCCTATCTCTGTAACCTCCTCCAGCCCCCGACACCCCTCCCTATCTCTGTAACCTCCTCCAGCCCCTACACCCCCTCCCTATCTCTGTAACCTCCTCCAGCCCCCTATACCCCCTCCCTATCTCTGTAACCTCCTCTAGCCCCTACACCCCTCCCGATCTCTGTAACCTCCTCCAGCCCCCTACACCCCCTCCCTATCTCTGTAACCTCCTCCAGCCCCTACACCCCCTCCCTATCTCTGTAACCTCCTCCAGCCCCCTACACCCCCTCCCTATCTCTGTAACCTCCTCCAGCCCCCTACACCCCCTCCCTATCTCTGGAACCTCCTCCAGCCCCTACAACCCCTCCCTATCTCTGTAACCTCCTCCAGCCCCTACACCCCCTCCCTATCTCTGTAACCTCCTCCAGCCCCTACAACCCCTCCCTATCTCTGTAACCTCCTCCAGCCCCCTCCACCCCTCCCTATCTCTGTAACCTCCTCCAGCCCCTACACCCCCTCCCTATCTCTGTAACCTCCTCCAGCCCCTACACCCCTCCCTATCTCTGTAACCTCCTCCAGCCCCCTACACCCCCTCCCTATCTCTGTAACCTCCTCCAGCCCCCTACACCCCCTCCCTATCTCTGTAACCTCCTCCAGCCCCTACACACCCTCCCTATCTCTGTAACCTCCTCCAGCCCCTACACCCCCTCCCTATCTCTGCAACCTCCTCCAGCCCCCTACACCCCCTCCCTATCTCTGTAACCTCCTCCAGCCCCCTACACCCCCTCCCTATCTCTGTAACCTCCTCCAGCCCCTACACCCCTCTGAGATCTCTTCGTTCCCCCACTTCCAGCCTCTCGAGCATCCCCCTAATCCCATTGCTCCACCATTGGAGGTGTGCCATTAGCTGCCTGGGGCGTAGAGACGGGAACTGTGCACGGTGCTCCCAGTGTGGGTCTAACCGAGGGATACGGAGGCCGGAACTGTGCACGGTGCTCCCAGTGTGGGTCTAACCGAGGGATACGGAGGCCGGAACTGTGCACGGTGCTCCCAGTGTGGGTCTAACCGAGGGGATACGGAGACCGGAACTGTGCACGGTGCTCCCAGTGTGGTCTAACCGAGGGATACGGAGACTGGAACTGTGCACGGTGCTCCCAGTGTGGGTCTAACCGAGGGATACAGAGACTGGAACTGTGCACGGTGCTCCCAGTGTGGGTCTAACCGAGGGGATACGGAGACCGGAACTGTGCACGGTGCTCCCAGTGTGGGTCTAACCGAGGGATACAGAGACTGGAACTGTGCACGGTGCTCCCAGTGTGGGTCTAACCGAGGGATACAGAGACTGGAACTGTGCACGGTGCTCCCAGTGTGGGTCTAACCGAGGGATACGGAGACCGGAACTGTGCACGGTGCTCCCAGTGTGGGTCTAACCGAGGGATACAGAGACTGGAACTGTGCACGGTGCTCCCAGTGTGGGTCTAACCGAGGGATACGGAGACTGGAACAGTGCACGGTGCTCACAGTGTGTGTCTAACCGAGGGATACGGAGACCGGAACTGTGCACGGTGCTCCCAGTGTGGGTCTAACCGAGGGATACGGAGACGGGAACTGTGCATGGTGCTCCCAGTGTGGGTCTCACCGAGGGATACGGAGACTGGAACTGTGCACGGTGCTCCCAGTGTGTGTCTAACCGAGGGATACGGAGACCGGAACTGTGCACAGTGCCCCCAGTGTGGGTCTAACCGAGGGATACGGAGACGGGAACTGTGCACGGTGCTCCCAGTGTGGGTCTAACCGAGGGATACGGAGACCGGAACTGTGCACGGTGCTCCCAGTGTGGGTCTAACCGAGGGATACGGAGACCGGAACTGTGCACGGTGCTCCCAGTGTGGGTCTAACCGAGGGATACGGAGACCGGAACTGTGCACGGTGCTCCCAGTGTGGGTCTAACCGAGGGATACGGAGACTGGAACTGTGCATGGTGCTCCCAGTGTGGGTCTAACCGAGGGATACGGAGACCGGAACTGTGCACGGTGCTCCCAGTGTGGGTCTAACCGAGGGATACGGAGACCGGAACTGTGCACGGTGCTCCCAGTGTGGGTCTAACCGAGGGATACGGAGACCGGAACTGTGCACGGTGCTCCCAGTGTGGGTCTAACCGAGGGATACGGAGACCGGAACTGTGCACGGTGCTCCCAGTGTGGGTCTAACCGAGGGATACGGAGACTGGAACTGTGCATGGTGGTCCCAGTGTGGGTCTAACCGAGGGATACGGAGACCGGAACTGTGCACGGTGCTCCCAGTGTGGGTCTAACCGAGGGATACGGAGACCGGAACTGTGCACGGTGCTCCCAGTGTGGTCTAACCGAGGGATACGGAGACGGGAACTGTGCACGGTGCTCCCAGTGTGGGTCTAACCGAGGGATACGGAGACGGGAACTGTGCACGGTGCTCCCAGTGTGGTCTAACCGAGGGATACGGAGACGGGAACTGTGCACGGTGCTCCCAGTGTGGGTCTAACCGAGGGATACGGAGACCGGAACTGTGCACGGTGCTCCCAGTGTGGGTCTAACCGAGGGAAACGGAGACCGGAACTGTGCACGGTGCTCCCAGTGTGGTCTAACCGAGGGATATGGAGACCGGAACTGTGCACGGTGCTCCCAGTGTGGTCTAACCGAGGGATACGGAGACCGGAACTGTGCGCGGTGCTCCCAGTGTGGGTCTAACCGAGGGATACGGAGACCGGAACTGTGCACGGTGCTCCCAGTGTGGGTCTAACCGAGGGATACGGAGACTGGAACTGTGCACGGTGCTCCCAGTGTGGTCTAACCGAGGGATACGGAGACGGGAACTGTGCACGGTGCTCCCAGTGTGGGTCTAACCGAGGGATACGGAGACCGGAACTGTGCACGGTGCTCCCAGTGTGGGTCTAACCGAGGGAAACGGAGACCGGAACTGTGCACGGTGCTCCCAGTGTGGTCTAACCGAGGGATATGGAGACCGGAACTGTGCACGGTGCTCCCAGTGTGGTCTAACCGAGGGATACGGAGACCGGAACTGTGCACGGTGCTCCCAGTGTGGTCTAACCGAGGGATATGGAGACCGGAACTGTGCACGGTGCTCCCAGTGTGGTCTAACCGAGGGATATGGAGACCGGAACTGTGCACGGTGCTCCCAGTGTGGGTCTAACCGAGGGATACGGAGACGGGAACTGTGCACGGTGCTCCCAGTGTGGGTCTAACCGAGGGATACGGAGACCGGAACTGTGCACGGTGCTCCCAGTGTGGGTCTAACCGAGGGGATACGGAGACCGGAACTGTGCACGGTGCTCCCAGTGTGGGTCTAACCGAGGGGATACGGAGACCGGAACTGTGCACGGTGCTCCCAGTGTGGGTCTAACTGAGGGATAGGGAGACCGGAACTGTGCACGGTGCTCCCAGTGTGGGTCTAACCGAGGGATACGGAGACCGGAACTGTGCACGGTGCTCCCAGTGTGGTCTAACCGAGGGATACGGAGACGGGAACTGTGCACGGTGCTCCCAGTGTGGGTCTAACCGAGGGATACGGAGACGGGAACTGTGCACGGTGCTCCCAGTGTGGTCTAACCGAGGGATACGGAGACGGGAACTGTGCACGGTGCTCCCAGTGTGGGTCTAACCGAGGGATACGGAGACCGGAACTGTGCACGGTGCTCCCAGTGTGGGTCTAACCGAGGGAAACGGAGACCGGAACTGTGCACGGTGCTCCCAGTGTGGTCTAACCGAGGGATATGGAGACCGGAACTGTGCACGGTGCTCCCAGTGTGGTCTAACCGAGGGATACGGAGACCGGAACTGTGCGCGGTGCTCCCAGTGTGGGTCTAACCGAGGGATACGGAGACCGGAACTGTGCACGGTGCTCCCAGTGTGGGTCTAACCGAGGGATACGGAGACTGGAACTGTGCACGGTGCTCCCAGTGTGGTCTAACCGAGGGATACGGAGACGGGAACTGTGCACGGTGCTCCCAGTGTGGGTCTAACCGAGGGATACGGAGACCGGAACTGTGCACGGTGCTCCCAGTGTGGGTCTAACCGAGGGAAACGGAGACCGGAACTGTGCACGGTGCTCCCAGTGTGGTCTAACCGAGGGATATGGAGACCGGAACTGTGCACGGTGCTCCCAGTGTGGTCTAACCGAGGGATACGGAGACCGGAACTGTGCACGGTGCTCCCAGTGTGGTCTAACCGAGGGATACGGAGACCGGAACTGTGCACGGTGCTCCCAGTGTGGTCTAACCGAGGGATATGGAGACCGGAACTGTGCACGGTGCTCCCAGTGTGGTCTAACCGAGGGATATGGAGACCGGAACTGTGCACGGTGCTCCCAGTGTGGGTCTAACCGAGGGATACGGAGACGGGAACTGTGCACGGTGCTCCCAGTGTGGGTCTAACCGAGGGATACGGAGACCGGAACTGTGCACGGTGCTCCCAGTGTGGTCTAACCGAGGGATACGGAGACCGGAACTGTGCACGGTGCTCCCAGTGTGGTCTAACCGAGGGATATGGAGACCGGAACTGTGCACGGTGCTCCCAGTGTGGGTCTAACCGAGGGATACGGAGACGGGAACTGTGCACGGTGCTCCCAGTGTGGGTCTAACCGAGGGATACGGAGACCGGAACTGTGCACGGTGCTCCCAGTGTGGGTCTAACCGAGGGATACGGAGACCGGAACTGTGCACGGTGCTCCCAGTGTGGGTCTAACCGAGGGATACGGAGACCGGAACTGTGCACGGTGCTCCCAGTGTGGGTCTAACCGAGGGATACGGAGACCGGAACTGTGCACGGTGCTCCCAGTGTGGGTCTAACCGAGGGATACGGAGACCGGAACTGTGCAAGGTGCTCCCAGTGTGGGTCTAACCGAGGGATACGGAGACGGGAACTGTGCACGGTGCTCCCAGTGTGGTCTAACCGAGGGATACGGAGACCGGAACTGTGCACGGTGCTCCCAGTGTGGGTCTAACCGAGGGATACGGAGACCGGAACTGTGCACGGTGCTCCCAGTGTGGGTCTAACCGAGGGATACGGAGACCGGAACTGTGCACGGTGCTCCCAGTGTGGGTCTAACCGAGGGATACGGAGACCGGAACTGTGCACGGTGCTCCCAGTGTGGGTCTAACCGAGGGATACGGAGACCGGAACTGTGCACGGTGCTCCCAGTGTGGGTCTAACCGAGGGATACGGAGACCGGAACTGTGCACGGTGCTCCCAGTGTGGGTCTAACCGAGGGATACGGAGACCGGAACTGTGCACGGTGCTCCCAGTGTGGGTCTAACCGAGGGATACGGAGACTGGAACTGTGCACGGTGCTCCCAGTGTGGGTCTAACCGAGGGATACGGAGACCGGAACTGTGCACAGTGCTCCCAGTGTGGGTCTAACCGAGGGATACGGAGACTGGAACTGTGCACGGTGCTCCCAGTGTGGGTCTAACCGAGGGATACGGAGACCGGAACTGTGCACTGTGCTCCCAGTGTGGGTCTAACCGAGGGATACGGAGACGGGAACTGTGCACGGTGCTCCCAGTGTGGGTCTAACCGAGGGATACGGAGACCGGAACTGTGCACGGTGCTCCCAGTGTGGGTCTAACCGAGGGATACGGAGACTGGAACTGTGCACGGTGCTCCCAGTGTGGGTCTAACCGAGGGATACGGAGACTGGAACTGTGCACGGTGCTCCCAGTGTGGGTCTAACCGAGGGATACGGAGACCGGAACTGTGCACGGTGCTCCCAGTGTGGGTCTAACCGAGGGATACGGAGACTGGAACTGTGCACGGTGCTCCCAGTGTGGGTCTAACCGAGGGATACGGAGACCGGAACTGTGCACGGTGCTCCCAGTGTGGGTCTAACCGAGGGATACGGAGACTGGAACTGTGCACGGTGCTCCCAGTGTGGGTCTAACCGAGGGATACGGAGACTGGAACTGTGCACGGTGCTCCCAGTGTGGGTCTAACCGAGGGATACGGAGACGGGAACTGTGCACGGTGCTCCCAGTGTGGGTCTAACCGAGGGATACGGAGACGGGAACTGTGCACGGTGCTCCCAGTGTGGGTCTAACCGAGGGATACGGAGACGGGAACTGTGCACGGTGCTCCCAGTGTGGGTCTAACCGAGGGATACGGAGACCGGAACTGTGCACGGTGCTCCCAGTGTGGGTCTAACCGGGGGGATACGGAGACCGGAACTGTGCACGGTGCTCCCAGTGTGGGTCTAACCGAGGGATACGGAGACGGGAACTGTGCACGGTGCTCCCAGTGTGGGTCTAACCGAGGGGATACGGAGACCGGAACTGTGCACGGTGCTCCCAGTGTGGGTCTAACCGAGGGATACGGAGACTGGAACTGTGCACGGTGCTCCCAGTGTGGGTCTAACCGAGGGATACGGAGACTGGAACTGTGCACGGTGCTCCCAGTGTGGGTCTAACCGAGGGATACGGAGACCGGAACTGTGCATGGTGCTCCCAGTGTGGGTCTAACCGAGGGATACGGAGACTGGAACTGTGCACGGTGCTCCCAGTGTGGGTCTAACCGAGGGATACGGAGACCGGAACTGTGCACGGTGCTCCCAGTGTGGGTCTAACCGAGGGATACGGAGACTGGAACTGTGCACGGTGCTCCCAGTGTGGGTCTAACCGAGGGATACGGAGACTGGAACTGTGCACGGTGCTCCCAGTGTGGGTCTAACCGAGGGATACGGAGACGGGAACTGTGCACGGTGCTCCCAGTGTGGGTCTAACCGAGGGATACGGAGACGAGAACTGTGCACGGTGCTCCCAGTGTGGGTCTAACCGAGGGATACGGAGACGGGAACTGTGCACGGTGCTCCCAGTGTGGGTCTAACCGAGGGATACGGAGACCGGAACTGTGCACGGTGCTCCCAGTGTGGGTCTAACCGGGGGGATACGGAGACCGGAACTGTGCACGGTGCTCCCAGTGTGGGTCTAACCGAGGGATACGGAGACGGGAACTGTGCACGGTGCTCCCAGTGTGGGTCTAACCGGGGGGATACGGAGACCGGAACTGTGCACGGTGCTCCCAGTGTGGGTCTAACCGAGGGATACGGAGACGGGAACGGTGCACGGTGCTCCCAGTGTGGGTCTAACCGAGGGATACGGAGACGGGAACTGTGCACGGTGCTCCCAGTGTGGGTCGAACCGAGGGATAGGGAGACCGGAACTGTGCATGGTGCTCCCAGTATGGTCTAACCGAGGGATACGGAGACTGGAACTGTGCATGGTGCTCCCAGTGTGGGTCTAACCGAGGGATACGGAGACCGGAACTGTGCATGGTGCTCCCAGTGTGGATCTAACCGAGGGATACGGAGACCGGAACTGTGCACGGTGCTCCCAGTGTGTGTCTAACCGAGGGATACGGAGACGGGAACTGTGCACGGTGCTCCCAGTGTGGGTCTAACCGAGGGATACGGAGACCGGAACTGTGCATGGTGCTCCCAGTGTGGGTCTAACCGGGGGGATACGGAGACCGGAACTGTGCACGGTGCTCCCAGTGTGGGTCTAACCGAGGGATACGGAGACCGGAACTGTGCACGGTGCCCCCAGTGTGGGTCTAACCGAGGGATACGGAGGCCGGAACTGTGCACGGTGCTCCCAGTGTGGGTCTAACCGAGGGGATACGGAGACCGGAACTGTGCACGTTGCTCCCAGTGTGGGTCTAACCGAGGGATACGGAGACGGGAACTGTGCACGGTGCTCCCAGTGTGGGTCTAACCGAGGGATACGGAGACTGGAACTGTGCACGGTGCTCCCAGTGTGGTCTAACCGAGGGATACGGAGACCGGAACTGTGCACGGTGCTCCAAGTGTGGTCTAACCGAGGGGATACGGAGACTGGAACTGTGCACGGTGCTCCCAGTGTGGGTCTAACCGAGGGATACGGAGACCGGAACTGTGCACGGTGCTCCCAGTGTGTATCTAACCGAGGGATACGGAGACCGGAACTGTGCACGGTGCTCCCAGTGTGGGTCTAACCGAGGGATACGGAGACCGGAACTGTGCACGGTGCTCCCAGTGTGGGTCTAACCGAGGGATACGGAGACCGGAACAATGCACAGTGCTCCCAGTGTGGGTCTAACCGAGGGGTATGGAGACCGGAACTGTGCACGGTGCTCCCAGTGTGGGTCTAACCGAGGGATACGGAGACCGGAACTGTGCACGGTGCTCCCAGTGTGGGTCTAACCGGGGGGATACGGAGACCGGAACTGTGCACGGTGCTCCCAGTGTGGGTCTAACCGAGGGATACGGAGACCGGAACAGTGCACAGTGCTCCCAGTGTGGGTCTAACCGAGGGGTATGGAGACTGGAACTGTGCACGGTGCTCCCAGTGTGGGTCTAACCGAGGGATATGGAGACCGGAACTGTGCACGGTGCTCCCAGTGTGGGTCTAACCGAGGGATACGGAGACCGGAACTGTGCACGGTGCTCCCAGTGTGGGTCTAACCGAGGGATACGGAGACTGGAACTGTGCACGGTGCTCCCAGTGTGGGTCTAACCGAGGGATACGGAGACCGGAACTGTGCACGGTGCTCCCAGTGTGGGTCGAACCGGGTTTCTATCTGGTTCTGTCCCGCCGCCCTCCCTGGGCCGATTCGACCGGGAGACGACTCACCCCGAAGCTTCTCCCCCTGCTTGAGGTGACAGGCAAAGCCGAAATCGGACAGGCGGATGTGCATGTCATCGTCCATCAGGATGTTCTCGGTCTTCACGTCCCTGTGGATAATGCTGCGTTTGTGAAGATAGTGGATTGCTTCCAGAACCTCTCGCATCAGGTTCCTGCAAGGCGGAGGGGCGGAGGGGAGGAGGAGGAGGAGGAGGGTGAGGGGGGAAGGAGGAGGGACAGACAGGAGGTGACGGGACAGGAGAGGGGACGCGAATAGATGGCAATCAGGATGCGCTCGGCGCAAAGACAGAAAAGAGGGAAAAGAGACACAGAGAGGGAGATGATTAGTGAAGTTATTCTCCTCGAGTCTCTCCCTCTCTCAGGGAGATATCTGTACACTGACTGGTGTCTCGCAGTCCCCTCTCTCTCTCTCTCAGGGAGATATCTGTACACTGACTGGTGTCTCTCAGTCCCCTCTCTCACTCTCAGGGAGATATCTGTACACTGACTGGTGTCTCTCAGTCCCCTCTCTCTCTCAGGGGGATATCTGTGCACTGACTGGTGTCTCTCAGTCCCCTCTCTCTCTCTCATGGAGATATCTGGACACTGACTGGTGTCTCTCAGTCCCCTCTCTCTCTCTCAGGGAGATATCTGTACACTGACTGGTGTCTCTCAGTCCTCTCTCTCTCTCTCAGGGAGATATCTGTACACTGACTGGTGTCTCTCAGTCCCCTCTCTCTCTCTCTCAGGGTGATATCTGTACACTGACTGGTGTCTCTCAGTCCCCTCTCTCTCTCTCTCTCAGGGAGATATCTGTACACTGACTGGTGTCTCTCAGTCCCCTCTCTCACTCTCAGGGAGATATCTGTACACTGACTGGTGTCTCTCAGTCCCCTCTCTCTCACAGGGAGATATCTGTACACTGACTGGTGTCTCTCAGTCCTCTCTCTCTCTCTCAGGGAGATATCTGTACACTGACTGGTGTCTCTCAGTCCCCTCTCTCTCTCTCTCAGGGAGATATCTGTACACTGACTGGTGTCTCTCAGTCCCCTCTCTCTCTCTCTCTCTCTCAGGGAGATATCTGTACACTGACTGGTGTCTCTCAGTCCCCTCTCTCTCTCTCTCAGGGAGATATCTGTACACTGACTGGTGTCTCTCAGTCCCCTCTCTCACTCTCAGGGAGATATCTGTACACTGACTGGTGTCTCTCAGTCCCCTCTCTCTCTCTCTCTCAGGGAGATATCTGTACACTGACTGGTGTCTCTCAGTCCCCTCTCTCTCTCTCATGGAGATATCTGTACACTGACTGGTGTCTCTCAGTCCCCTCTCTCTCTCTCAGGGAGATATCTGTACACTGACTGGTGTCTCTCAGTCCTCTCTCTCTCTCTCAGGGAGATATCTGTACACTGACTGGTGTCTCTCAGTCCCCTCTCTCTCTCTCTCAGGGTGATATCTGTACACTGACTGGTGTCTCTCAGTCCCCTCTCTCTCTCTCTCTCAGGGAGATATCTGTACACTGACTGGTGTCTCTCAGTCCCCTCTCTCACTCTCAGGGAGATATCTGTACACTGACTGGTGTCTCTCAGTCCCCTCTCTCTCACAGGGAGATATCTGTACACTGACTGGTGTCTCTCAGTCCTCTCTCTCTCTCTCAGGGAGATATCTGTACACTGACTGGTGTCTCTCAGTCCCCTCTCTCTCTCTCTCAGGCAGATATCTGTACACTGACTGGTGTCTCTCAGTCCCCTCTCTCTCTCTCAGGGAGATATCTGTACACTGACTGGTGTCTCTCAGTCCCCTCTCTCTCTCTCAGGGAGATATTTGTACACTGACTGGTGTCTCTCAATCCTCTCTCTCTCTCTCAGGGAGATATCTGTACACTGACTGGTGTCTCTCAGTCCCCTCTCTCTCACAGGGAGATATCTGTACACTGACTGGTGTCTCTCAGTCCTCTCTCTCTCTCTCAGGGAGATATCTGTACACTGACTGGTGTCTCTCAGTCCCCTCTCTCTCTCTCTCAGGGAGATATCTGTACACTGACTGGTGTCTCTCAGTCCCCTCTCTCTCTCTCTCTCTCTCAGGGAGATATCTGTACACTGACTGGTGTCTCTCAGTCCCCTCTCTCTCTCTCTCAGGGAGATATCTGTACACTGACTGGTGTCTCTCAGTCCCCTCTCTCACTCTCAGGGAGATATCTGTACACTGACTGGTGTCTCTCAGTCCCCTCTCTCTCTCTCTCTCAGGGAGATATCTGTACACTGACTGGTGTCTCTCAGTCCCCTCTCTCTCTCTCATGGAGATATCTGTACACTGACTGGTGTCTCTCAGTCCCCTCTCTCTCTCTCAGGGAGATATCTGTACACTGACTGGTGTCTCTCAGTCCTCTCTCTCTCTCTCAGGGAGATATCTGTACACTGACTGGTGTCTCTCAGTCCCCTCTCTCTCTCTCTCAGGGTGATATCTGTACACTGACTGGTGTCTCTCAGTCCCCTCTCTCTCTCTCTCTCAGGGAGATATCTGTACACTGACTGGTGTCTCTCAGTCCCCTCTCTCACTCTCAGGGAGATATCTGTACACTGACTGGTGTCTCTCAGTCCCCTCTCTCTCACAGGGAGATATCTGTACACTGACTGGTGTCTCTCAGTCCTCTCTCTCTCTCTCAGGGAGATATCTGTACACTGACTGGTGTCTCTCAGTCCCCTCTCTCTCTCTCTCAGGGAGATATCTGTACACTGACTGGTGTCTCTCAGTCCCCTCTCTCTCTCTCAGGGAGATATCTGTACACTGACTGGTGTCTCTCAGTCCCCTCTCTCTCTCTCAGGGAGATATCTGTACACTGACTGGTGTCTCTCAATCCTCTCTCTCTCTCTCAGGGAGATATCTGTACACTGACTGGTGTCTCTCAGTCCCCTCTCTCTCTCTCAGGGAGATATCTGTACACTGACTGGTGTCTCTCAGTCCTCTCTCTCTCTCTCAGGGAGATATCTGTACACTGACTGGTGTCTCTCAGTCCCCTCTCTCTCTCTCAGGGAGATATCTGGACACTGACTGGTGTCTCTCAGTCCCCTCTCTCTCTCTCAGGGAGATATCTGTACACTGACTGGTGTCTCAGTCCCCTCTCTCTCTATCTCAGGGAGATATCTGTACACTGACTGGTGTCTCTCAGTCCTCTCTCTCTCTCAGGGAGATATCTGTACACTGACTGGTGTCTCTCAGTCCCCTCTCTCTCTCTCAGGGAGATATCTGTACACTGACTGGTGTCTCTCAGTCCCCTCTCTCTCTCTCTCTCAGGGAGATATCTGTACACTGACTGGTGTCTCTCAGTCCCCTCTCTCTCTCAGGGAGATATCTGTACACTGACTGGTGTCTCTCAGTCTTCTCTCTCTCTCTCAGGGTGATATCTGTACACTGACTGGTGTCTCTCAGTGCCCTCTCTCTCTCTCAGGAAGATATCTGTACACTGACTGGTGTCTCTCAGTCCCCTCTCTCTCTCTCAGGGAGATATCTGTACACTGACTGGTGTCTCTCAGTCCCCTCTCTCTCTATCTCTCAGGGAGATATCTGTACACTGACTGGTGTCTCTCAGTCCCCTCTCTCTCTCTCAGGGAGATATCTGTACACTGACTGGTGTCTCTCAGTCCCCTCTCTCTCTCTCAGGGAGATATCTGTACACTGACTGGTGTCTCTCAGTCCTCTCTCTCTCAGGGAGATATCTGTACACTGACTGGTGTCTCTCAGTCCCCTCTCTCTCTCTCTCTCAGGGAGATATCTGTACACTGACTGGTGTCTCTCAGTCCCCTCTCTCTCTCTCTCTCAGGGAGATATCTGTACACTGACTGGTGTCTCTCAGTCCCCCCCTCTCTCTCTCTCTCAGGGAGATATCTGTACACTGACTGGTGTCTCTCAGTCCCCTCTCTCTCTCTCAGGGAGATATCTGTACACTGACTGGTGTCTCTCAATCCTCTCTCTCTCAGGGAGATATCTGTACACTGACTGGTGTCTCTCAGTCCCCTCTCTCTCTCTCAGGGAGATATCTGTGCACTGACTGGTGTCTCTCAGTCCCCTCTCTCTCTATCTCTCAGGGAGATATCTGTACACTGACTGGTGTCTCTCAGTCCCCTCTCTCTCTCTCAGGGAAATATCTGTACACTGACTAGTGTCTCTCAGTCCTCTCTCTCTCAGGGGGATATCTGCCCACTGACTGGTGTCTCTCAGTCCCCTCTCACTCTCTCTCAGGGAGATATCTGTACACTGACTGGTGTCTCTCAGTCCCCTCTCTCTCTCTCAGGGAGATATCTGTACACTGACTGGTGTCTCTCAGTCCCCTCTCTCTCTCTCTCAGGGAGATAACTGTACACTGACTGGTGTCTCTCAGTCCCCTCTCTCTCTCAGGGAGATATCTGTACACTGACTGGTGTCTCTCAGTCCTCTCTCTCTCTCAGGGAGATAACTGTACACTGACTGGTGTCTCTCAGTCCCCTCTCTCTCTCAGGGAGATATCTGTACACTGACTGGTGTCTCTCAGTCCCCCCTCTCTCTCTCTCAGGGAGATATCTGTACACTGACTGGTGTCTCTCAGTCCCCTCTCTCTCAGGGAGATATTTGTACACTGACTGGTGTCTCTCAGTCCCCTCTCTCTCTCTGTCAGGGAGATATCTGTACACTGACTGGTGTCTCTCAGTCCCCTCTCTCTCTCTGTCAGGGATATATCTGTACACTGACCGGTGTCTCTCAGTCCCCTCTCTCTCTCTCAGGGAGATATCTGTACACTGACTGGTGTCTCTCAGTCCCCCCTCTCTCTCTCAGGGAGATATCTGTCCACTGACTGGTGTCTCTCAGTCCCCTCTCTCTCTCTCTCAGGGAGATATCTGTACACTGACTGGTGTCTCTCAGTCCCCTCTCTCTCTCAGGGAGATATCTGTACACTGACTGGTGTCTCTCAGTCCCCCCTCTCTCTCTCTCAGGGAGATATCTGTACACTGACTGGTGTCTCTCAGTCCCCTCTCTCTCTCTCTCAGGGAGAAATCTGTACACTGACTGGTGTCTCTCAGTCCCCTCACTCTCAGGGGGATATCTGTACACTGACTGGTGTCTCTCAGTCCTCTCTCTCTCTCAGGGAGATATCTGTACACCGACTGCTGTCTCTCAGTCCCCTCTCTCTCAGGGAGATATCTGTACACTGACTGGTGTCTCTCAGTCCGCCCCCCTCTCTCTCTCAGGGAGATATCTGTACACTGACTGGTGTCTCTCAGTCCCCTCTCTCTCTCAGGGAGATATCTGTACACTGACTGGTGTCTCTCAGTCCCCTCTCTCTCTCTCAGGGAGATATCTGTACACTGACTGGTGTCTCTCAGTCCCCCCTCTCTCTCTCTCAGGGAGATATCTGTACACTGACTGGTGTCTCTCAGTCCCCCCTCTCTCTCTCTCAGGGAGATATCTGTACACTGACTGGTGTCTCTCAGTCCCCTCTCTCTCTGTCAGGGAGAAATCTGTACACTGACTGGTGTCTCTCAGTCCCCTCTCTCTCTCTCTCTCAGGGAGATATCTGTACACCGACTGCTGTCTCTCAGTCCCCTCTCTATCAGGGAGATATCTGTACACTGACTGGTGTCTCTCAGTCCCCCCTCTCTCTCTCTCAGGGAGATATCTGTACACTGACTGGTGTCTCTCAGTCCCCCCTCTCTCTCTCTCAGGGAGATATCTATACACTGACTGGTGTCTCTCAGTCCCCTTTCTCTCTCTCAGGGAGATATCTGTACACTGACTGGTGTCTCTCAGTCCTCTCTCTCTCAGGGAGATATCTGTACACTGACTGGTGTCTCTCAGTCCCCTCTCTCTCTCTCAGGGAGATATCTGTACACTGACTGGTGTCTCTCAGTCCTCTCTCTCTCAGGGAGATATCTGTACACTGACTGGTGTCTCTCAGTCCTCTCTCTCTCGCTCAGGGAGATATCTGTACACTGACTGGTGTCTCTCAGTCCTCTCTCTCTCTCAGGGAGATATCTGTACACTGACTGGTGTCTCTCAGTCCCCTCTCTCTCTCTCAGGGAGATATCTGTACACTGACTGGTGTCTCTCAGTCCCCTCTCTCTCTCTCTCTCTCAGGGAGATATCTGTACACTGACTGGTGTCTCTCAGTCCCCTCTCTCTCTCTCAGGGAGATATCTGTACACTGACTGGTGTCTCTCAGTCCCCCCTCTCTCTCAGGGAGATATCTGTACCCTGACTGGTGTCTCTCAGTCCCCTCTCTCTCTCTCAGGGAGATATCTGTACCCTGGCTGGTGTCTCTCAGTCCCCTCTCTCTCTCTCGGGGAGATATCTGTACACTGACTGGTGTCTCTCAGTCCCCTCTCTCTCTCAGGGAGATATCTGTACACTGACTGGTGTCTCTCAGTCCCCTCTCTCTCTCTCAGGGAGATATCTGTACACTGACTGGTGTCTCTCAGTCCCCTCTCTCTCTCTCTCAGGGAGATATCTGTAAACTGACTGCTGTCTCTCTGTCCCCTCTCTCTCTCTCAGGGAGATATCTGTACACTGACTGGTGTCTCTCAGTCCTCTCTCTCTCTCTCAGGGAGATATCTGTACACTGACTGGTGTCTCTCAGTCCCCTCTCTCTCTCTCTCTCTCAGGGAGATATCTGTACACTGACTGGTGTCTCTCAGTCTTCTCTCTCTCTCTCAGGGTGATATCTGTACACTGACTGGTGTCTCTCAGTGCCCTCTCTCTCTCTCAGGAAGATATCTGTACACTGACTGGTGTCTCTCAGTCCCCTCTCTCTCTCTCAGGGAGATATCTGTACACTGACTGGTGTCTCTCAGTCCCCTCTCTCTCTATCTCTCAGGGAGATATCTGTACACTGACTGGTGTCTCTCAGTCCCCTCTCTCTCTCTCAGGGAGATATCTGTACACTGACTGGTGTCTCTCAGTCCCCTCTCTCTCTCTCAGGGAGATATCTGTACACTGACTGGTGTCTCTCAGTCCTCTCTCTCTCAGGGAGATATCTGTACACTGACTGGTGTCTCTCAGTCCCCTCTCTCTCTCTCTCTCAGGGAGATATCTGTACACTGACTGGTGTCTCTCAGTCCCCTCTCTCTCTCTCTCTCAGGGAGATATCTGTACACTGACTGGTGTCTCTCAGTCCCCCCCTCTCTCTCTCTCTCAGGGAGATATCTGTACACTGACTGGTGTCTCTCAGTCCCCTCTCTCTCTCTCAGGGAGATATCTGTACACTGACTGGTGTCTCTCAATCCTCTCTCTCTCAGGGAGATATCTGTACACTGACTGGTGTCTCTCAGTCCCCTCTCTCTCTCTCAGGGAGATATCTGTGCACTGACTGGTGTCTCTCAGTCCCCTCTCTCTCTATCTCTCAGGGAGATATCTGTACACTGACTGGTGTCTCTCAGTCCCCTCTCTCTCTCTCAGGGAAATATCTGTACACTGACTAGTGTCTCTCAGTCCTCTCTCTCTCAGGGGGATATCTGCCCACTGACTGGTGTCTCTCAGTCCCCTCTCACTCTCTCTCAGGGAGATATCTGTACACTGACTGGTGTCTCTCAGTCCCCTCTCTCTCTCTCAGGGAGATATCTGTACACTGACTGGTGTCTCTCAGTCCCCTCTCTCTCTCAGGGAGATATCTGTACACTGACTGGTGTCTCTCAGTCCTCTCTCTCTCTCAGGGAGATAACTGTACACTGACTGGTGTCTCTCAGTCCCCTCTCTCTCTCAGGGAGATATCTGTACACTGACTGGTGTCTCTCAGTCCCCCCTCTCTCTCTCTCAGGGAGATATCTGTACACTGACTGGTGTCTCTCAGTCCCCTCTCTCTCAGGGAGATATTTGTACACTGACTGGTGTCTCTCAGTCCCCTCTCTCTCTCTGTCAGGGAGATATCTGTACACTGACTGGTGTCTCTCAGTCCCCTCTCTCTCTCTGTCAGGGAGATATCTGTACACTGACCGGTGTCTCTCAGTCCCCTCTCTCTCTCTCAGGGAGATAACTGTACACTGACTGGTGTCTCTCAGTCCCCCCTCTCTCTCTCAGGGAGATATCTGTCCACTGACTGGTGTCTCTCAGTCCCCTCTCTCTCTCTCTCAGGGAGATATCTGTACACTGACTGGTGTCTCTCAGTCCCCTCTCTCTCTCAGGGAGATATCTGTACACTGACTGGTGTCTCTCAGTCCCCCCTCTCTCTCTCTCAGGGAGATATCTGTACACTGACTGGTGTCTCTCAGTCCCCTCTCTCTCTCTCTCTCAGGGAGAAATCTGTACACTGACTGGTGTCTCTCAGTCCCCTCTCTCTCAGGGGGATATCTGTACACTGACTGGTGTCTCTCAGTCCTCTCTCTCTCTCAGGGAGATATCTGTACACCGACTGCTGTCTCTCAGTCCCCTCTCTCTCAGGGAGATATCTGTACACTGACTGGTGTCTCTCAGTCCCCCCCCTCTCTCTCTCAGGGAGATATCTGTACACTGACTGGTGTCTCTCAGTCCCCTCTCTCTCTCAGGGAGATATCTGTACACTGACTGGTGTCTCTCAGTCCCCTCTCTCTCTCTCAGGGAGATATCTGTACACTGACTGGTGTCTCTCAGTCCCCCCTCTCTCTCTCTCAGGGAGATATCTGTACACTGACTGGTGTCTCTCAGTCCCCCCTCTCTCTCTCTCAGGGAGATATCTGTACACTGACTGGTGTCTCTCAGTCCCCTCTCTCTCTGTCAGGGAGAAATCTGTACACTGACTGGTGTCTCTCAGTCCCCTCTCTCTCTCTCTCTCAGGGAGATATCTGTACACCGACTGCTGTCTCTCAGTCCCCTCTCTATCAGGGAGATATCTGTACACTGACTGGTGTCTCTCAGTCCCCCCTCTCTCTCTCTCAGGGAGATATCTGTACACTGACTGGTGTCTCTCAGTCCCCCCTCTCTCTCTCTCAGGGAGATATCTATACACTGACTGGTGTCTCTCAGTCCCCTTTCTCTCTCTCAGGGAGATATCTGTACACTGACTGGTGTCTCTCAGTCCTCTCTCTCTCAGGGAGATATCTGTACACTGACTGGTGTCTCTCAGTCCCCTCTCTCTCTCTCAGGGAGATATCTGTACACTGACTGGTGTCTCTCAGTCCTCTCTCTCTCAGGGAGATATCTGTACACTGACTGGTGTCTCTCAGTCCTCTCTCTCTCGCTCAGGGAGATATCTGTACACTGACTGGTGTCTCTCAGTCCTCTCTCTCTCTCAGGGAGATATCTGTACACTGACTGGTGTCTCTCAGTCCCCTCTCTCTCTCTCAGGGAGATATCTGGACACTGACTGGTGTCTCTCAGTCCCCTCTCTCTCTCTCTCTCTCAGGGAGATATCTGTACACTGACTGGTGTCTCTCAGTCCCCTCTCTCTCTCTCAGGGAGATATCTGTACACTGACTGGTGTCTCTCAGTCCCCCCTCTCTCTCAGGGAGATATCTGTACCCTGACTGGTGTCTCTCAGTCCCCTCTCTCTCTCTCAGGGAGATATCTGTACCCTGGCTGGTGTCTCTCAGTCCCCTCTCTCTCTCTCGGGGAGATATCTGTACACTGACTGGTGTCTCTCAGTCCCCTCTCTCTCTCAGGGAGATATCTGTACACTGACTGGTGTCTCTCAGTCCCCTCTCTCTCTCTCTCAGGGAGATATCTGTAAACTGACTGCTGTCTCTCTGTCCCCTCTCTCTCTCTCAGGGAGATATCTGTACACTGACTGGTGTCTCTCAGTCCTCTCTCTCTCTCTCAGGGAGATATCTGTACACTGACTGGTGTCTCTCAGTCCCCTCTCTCTCTCTCAGGGAGATATCTGGACACTGACCGGTGTCTCTCAGTCCCCTCTCTCTCTCTCAGGGAGATATCTGTACACTGACTGGTGTCTCAGTCCCCTCTCTCTCTCTCTCAGGGAGATATCTGTACACTGACTGGTGTCTCTCAGTCCTCTCTCTCTCTCAGGGAGATATCTGTACACTGACTGGTGTCTCTCAGTCCCCTCTCTCTCTCTCAGGGAGATATCTGTACACTGACTGGTGTCTCTCAGTCCCCTCTCTCTCTCTCTCTCAGGGAGATATCTGTACACTGACTGGTGTCTCTCAGTCCCCTCTCTCTCTCTCTCTCAGGGAGATATCTGTACACTGACTGGTGTCTCTCAGTCCTCTCTCTCTCTCAGGGAGATATCTGTACACTGACTGGTGTCTCTCAGTCCCCTCTCTCTCTCAGGGAGATATCTGTACACTGACTGGTGTCTCTCAGTCCTCTCTCTCTCTCAGGGAGATATCTGTACACTGACTGGTGTCTCTCAGTCCCCTCTCTCTCACAGGGAGATATCTGTACACTGACTGGTGTCTCTCAGTCCTCTCTCTCTCTCTCAGGGAGATATCTGTACACTGACTGGTGTCTCTCAGTCCCCTCTCTCTCTCTCTCAGGGAGATATCTGTACACTGACTGGTGTCTCTCAGTCCCCTCTCTCTCTCTCTCTCTCTCAGGGAGATATCTGTACACTGACTGGTGTCTCTCAGTCCCCTCTCTCTCTCTCTCAGGGAGATATCTGTACACTGACTGGTGTCTCTCAGTCCCCTCTCTCACTCTCAGGGAGATATCTGTACACTGACTGGTGTCTCTCAGTCCCCTCTCTCTCTCTCTCAGGGAGATATCTGTACACTGACTGGTGTCTCTCAGTCCCCTCTCTCTCTCTCATGGAGATATCTGTACACTGACTGGTGTCTCTCAGTCCCCTCTCTCTCTCTCAGGGAGATATCTGTACACTGACTGGTGTCTCTCAGTCCTCTCTCTCTCTCTCAGGGAGATATCTGTACACTGACTGGTGTCTCTCAGTCCCCTCTCTCTCTCTCTCAGGGTGATATCTGTACACTGACTGGTGTCTCTCAGTCCCCTCTCTCTCTCTCTCTCAGGGAGATATCTGTACACTGACTGGTGTCTCTCAGTCCCCTCTCTCACTCTCAGGGAGATATCTGTACACTGACTGGTGTCTCTCAGTCCCCTCTCTCTCACAGGGAGATATCTGTACACTGACTGGTGTCTCTCAGTCCTCTCTCTCTCTCTCAGGGAGATATCTGTACACTGACTGGTGTCTCTCAGTCCCCTCTCTCTCTCTCTCAGGCAGATATCTGTACACTGACTGGTGTCTCTCAGTCCCCTCTCTCTCTCTCAGGGAGATATCTGTACACTGACTGGTGTCTCTCAGTCCCCTCTCTCTCTCTCAGGGAGATATTTGTACACTGACTGGTGTCTCTCAATCCTCTCTCTCTCTCTCAGGGAGATATCTGTACACTGACTGGTGTCTCTCAGTCCCCTCTCTCTCACAGGGAGATATCTGTACACTGACTGGTGTCTCTCAGTCCTCTCTCTCTCTCTCAGGGAGATATCTGTACACTGACTGGTGTCTCTCAGTCCCCTCTCTCTCTCTCTCAGGGAGATATCTGTACACTGACTGGTGTCTCTCAGTCCCCTCTCTCTCTCTCTCTCTCTCAGGGAGATATCTGTACACTGACTGGTGTCTCTCAGTCCCCTCTCTCTCTCTCTCAGGGAGATATCTGTACACTGACTGGTGTCTCTCAGTCCCCTCTCTCACTCTCAGGGAGATATCTGTACACTGACTGGTGTCTCTCAGTCCCCTCTCTCTCTCTCTCTCAGGGAGATATCTGTACACTGACTGGTGTCTCTCAGTCCCCTCTCTCTCTCTCATGGAGATATCTGTACACTGACTGGTGTCTCTCAGTCCCCTCTCTCTCTCTCAGGGAGATATCTGTACACTGACTGGTGTCTCTCAGTCCTCTCTCTCTCTCTCAGGGAGATATCTGTACACTGACTGGTGTCTCTCAGTCCCCTCTCTCTCTCTCTCAGGGTGATATCTGTACACTGACTGGTGTCTCTCAGTCCCCTCTCTCTCTCTCTCTCAGGGAGATATCTGTACACTGACTGGTGTCTCTCAGTCCCCTCTCTCACTCTCAGGGAGATATCTGTACACTGACTGGTGTCTCTCAGTCCCCTCTCTCTCACAGGGAGATATCTGTACACTGACTGGTGTCTCTCAGTCCTCTCTCTCTCTCTCAGGGAGATATCTGTACACTGACTGGTGTCTCTCAGTCCCCTCTCTCTCTCTCTCAGGGAGATATCTGTACACTGACTGGTGTCTCTCAGTCCCCTCTCTCTCTCTCAGGGAGATATCTGTACACTGACTGGTGTCTCTCAGTCCCCTCTCTCTCTCTCAGGGAGATATCTGTACACTGACTGGTGTCTCTCAGTCCCTCTCTCTCTCTCTCAGGGAGATATCTGTACACTGACTGGTGTCTCTCAGTCCCCTCTCTCTCTCTCAGGGAGATATCTGTACACTGACTGGTGTCTCTCAGTCCTCTCTCTCTCTCTCAGGGAGATATCTGTACACTGACTGGTGTCTCTCAGTCCCCTCTCTCTCTCTCAGGGAGATATCTGGACACTGACTGGTGTCTCTCAGTCCCCTCTCTCTCTCTCAGGGAGATATCTGTACACTGACTGGTGTCTCTCAGTCCCCTCTCTCTCTCTCAGGGAGATATCTGTACACTGACTGGTGTCTCTCAGTCCCTCTCTCTCTCTCTCAGGGAGATATCTGTACACTGACTGGTGTCTCTCAGTCCCCTCTCTCTCTCTCAGGGAGATATCTGTACACTGACTGGTGTCTCTCAGTCCCTCTCTCTCTCTCTCTCAGGGAGATATCTGTACACTGACTGGTGTCTCTCAGTCCCCTCTCTCTCTCAGGGAGATATCTGTACACTGACTGGTGTCTCTCAGTCCTCTCTCTCTCTCTCAGGGAGATATCTGTACACTGACTGGTGTCTCTCAGTCCCCCTCTCTCTCTCTCTCAGGGAGATATCTGTACACTGACTGGTGTCTCTCAGTCCCCTCTCTCTCTCTCTCAGGGAGATATCTGTACACTGACTGGTGTCTCTCAGTCCCCTCTCTCTCTATCTCTCAGGGAGATATCTGTACACTGACTGGTGTCTCTCAGTCCCCTCTCTCTCTCTCAGGGAGATATCTGTACACTGACTGGTGTCTCTCAGTCCCCTCTCTCTCTCTCAGGGAGATATCTGTACACTGACTGGTGTCTCTCAGTCCCCTCTCTCTCAGGGAGATATCTGTACACTGACTGGTGTCTCTCAGTCCCCTCTCTCTCTCTCTCAGGGAGATATCTGTACACTGACTGGTGTCTCTCAGTCCCCTCTCTCTCTCTCTCAGGGGAGATATCTGTACACTGACTGGTGTCTCTCAGTCCCCCTCTCTCTCTCTCTCAGGGAGATATCTGTACACTGACTGGTGTCTCTCAGTCCCCTCTCTCTCTCTCTCAGGGAGATATCTGTACACTGACTGGTGTCTCTCAATCCCTCTCTCTCTCAGGGAGATATCTGTACACTGACTGGTGTCTCTCAGTCCCCTCTCTCTCTCTCAGGGAGATATCTGTGCACTGACTGGTGTCTCTCAGTCCCCTCTCTCTCTATCTCTCAGGGAGATATCTGTACACTGACTGGTGTCTCTCAGTCCCCTCTCTCTCTCTCAGGGAAATATCTGTACACTGACTAGTGTCTCTCAGTC
>NW_027593503.1:5000-15000 GCF_964213995.1 Mustelus asterias
CTTTAATATAAATTAAATCTCTTTCCCTCTCCCTCTCTCTCTCTCTGTGAATTTTACCTATCTTTAGTTTAAATTAAATGTCTCCCACTGTCCCTGAATTTTAGGTATCTGAAATATAAACTAAACCTTTCTCCCTCTGAATTTTAGGTATCTATTTATTAATATAAAATAAATCTCTCTCCCCCTCTCTCCCCACTCTCTGAATCTTACCTATCTGAAATATAAACTAAATCTCTCCCCCTCTCTCTTTCCCTCTCTCTGAATTTTACGTATTTTCAGTTTAAATCAAATCTCTCTCTCTCTCTGAATTTTACCTATTTTTAATAGAAATTAAATCTCTCCCTCTCTCTCTCTCTCTCTCTGAATTTTCCGTATCTTTAATATAAATTAAATCTCTCTCCCTCTCTCTCTCTCTGATTTTTACACATCTTCAATATAAATTAAATCTCTCTCCCTCTTTCTCTCTCTGAATTTTCCGTATCTTTAATATAAATTAAATCTCTCTCCCTCTCTCTTTCTCTCTCTCTGAATTTTACCTATCTTTAGTTTAAATTAAATGTCTCCCTCTGTCTCTGAATTTTAGGTATCTGAAATATAAACTAAATCTCTCCCTCTCCCTCCCTCTCTCTGAATTTTAGGTATCTTTAATATAAATTAAATCTCTCTCTCCCCCCTCTCTCTCTTTCTCTCTCTGAATTTTCCGTATCTTTAGTTTAAATTAAATGCCTCCCTCTCTCTCTCTCTCTTTCTCTCTCTCTGAATTGTAGGTATCTATTTATTAATATAAATTAAATCTGTCCCTCTCTCTCTTTCTCTCTCTCTGAATTTACCGTATCTTTAGTTTAAATTAAATGCCTCCCTCTCTCTCTCCCCCCTCTCTCTCTGAATTTTAGGTATATTTAATATAAATTAAATCTCTCTCTCTCTTTCTCTCTCTCTGAATTTTAGGTATCTTTAATATAAATTAAATCTCTCTCTCCCCCCTCTCTCTCTGAATTTTAGGTATATTTAATATAAATTAAATCTCTCTCTCTCTCTCTTTCTCTCTCTCTGAATTTTCCGTATCTTTAGTTTAAATTAAATGCCACTCACTCTCTCTCCCCCCTCTCTCTCTGAATTTTAGGTATATTTAATATAAATTAAATGTCTCCCTCTCTCTCTTTCTCTCTCTCTGAATTTTAGGTATATTTAATATAAATTAAATCTCTCTCCCCCCTCTCTCTCTCTCTGAATTTTCCGTATCTTTAGTTTAAATTAAATGCCACTCTCTCTCTCTCCCCCCTCTCTCTCTCTGAATTTTAGGTATATTTAATATAAATTAAATCTCTCTCCCCCCTCTCTCTCTCTCTGAATTTTCCGTATCTTTAGTTTAAATTAAATGCCACTCTCTCTCTCTCCCCCCTCTCTCTCTCTGAATTTTAGGTATCTTTAATATAAATTAAATCTCACTCTCTCTCTCTCTCTCTGAATTTTCCGTATCTTTCGTTTAAATTAAATGCCACTCACTCTCTCTCCCCCCTCTCTCTCTGAATTTTCCGTATCTTTAATATAAATTAAATGTCTCCCTCTCTCTCTTTCTCTCTCTCTGAATTTTAGGTATCTATTTATTAATATAAATTAAATCTCTCTCTCTCTTTCTCTCTCTCTGAATTTTCCGTATCTTTAGTTTAAATTAAATCCCTCTCTCTCTGAATTTTAGGTATATTTAATATAAATTAAATCTGTCCCTCTCTCTCTCTCTCTGAATTTTAGGTATATTTAATATAAATTAAATCTCTCTCTCTCTCTCTCTCTCTGAATTTTAGGTATATTTAATATAAATTAAATCTGTCCCTCTCTCTCTCTCTCTGAATTTTAGGTATCTATTTATTAATATAAATTAAATCTCTCTCTCTCTTTCTCTCTCTCTGAATTTTAGGTATATTTAATATAAATTAAATCTCTCTCTCTCTTTCTCTCTCTCTGAATTTTAGGTATCTTTAATATAAATTAAATCTCTCTCTCTCTCTCTCTCTCTCTGAATTTTAGGTAAATTTAATATAAATTAAATCTCTCTCTCTCTCTCTCTGAGTTTTAGGTATCTATTTATTAATATAAATTAAACCTCTCTCTCTCTCTCTTTCTCTCTCTGAATTTTAGGTATATTTAATATAAATTAAACCTCTCTCTCTCTCTCTTTCTCTCTCTGAATTTTCCGTATCTTTAATATAAATTAAATCCCTCTCCCTCTCTCTGAATTTTACATATCTTTAGTTTAAATTAAATGCCACTCTCTCTCTCTCTCTCCCCCCTCTCTCTTTGAGTTTTACACATCTTTAATATAAATTAAATCTCTCCCTCTCTCTCTCTCTCTCTGAATTTTACACATCTTTAATGTAAATTAAATCTCTCTCTCTCTCTCTTTCTCTCTCTGAATTTTCCGTATCTTTAATTTAAATTAAATCTCTCTCTCTCTCTCTTTCTCTCTCTGAATTTTACCTATCTTCAATATAAATTAAATCTATCCCTCTCTCTTTCTCTTTCTGAATTTTAGGTATCTATTTATTAATATAAATTAAATCTCTTTCCCTCTCCCTCCCTCTCTCTGTGAATTTTCCGTATCTTTAATATAAATTAAATCTCTTTCCCTCTCCCTCTCTCTCTCTGTGAATTTTACCTATCTTTAGTTTAAATTAAATGTCTCCCACTGTCTCTGAATTTTAGGTATCTGAAATATAAACGAAACCTTTCTCTCTCTGAATTTTAGGTATCTATTTATTAATATAAATTAAATCTCTCTCCCCCTCTCTCCCCACTCTTTGAATCTTACCTGTCTGAAATATAAACTAAATCTCTCTCCCTCTCTCTTTCTCTCTCTCTGAATTTTACCTACCTTTAATATAAATTAAATCTATCCCTCTCTCTGTCTCTCTGAATTTTACCTACCTTTAATATAAATTAAATCTCTCCCTCTCTCTTTCTCTCTGAATCTTACCTATCTTTACTTTAAATTAAATGTCTCCCTCTCTCTCTTTCTCTCTGAATCTTAAACATCTTTAATATAAATTAAATCTTTCCCCCTCTCTCCCCATTCTCTGAATCTTACGTATCTTTAATATAAATTAAATACCTCCCTCTTTCTCTCTCTCTCTCTGAATGTTACCTAGCTGAAATATAAATTAAATCTTTCCCCCCTCTCTCTATGAATTTTACGTATCTTTAATATACATTAAATCTCTCTCCCTCTCTCTCTGAATTTTAGGTATCAGAAATATAAATTAGTCTCCCCCCACCCTCCCCTCGCTCTCTGAAACTTCCGTATCTTTAGTTTAAATTAAATGTCCCCCTCTCTCTCCCTCCCTCTCTTTCTCTCTCCGAATTTTACGTATCTTTAATATAAATTAAATCTCTCTCCCCCCCCTCTCTCTCTCTCTGAATTTTACCTATCTTTAGTTTAAATTAAATGCCTCCCTCTCTCTCTCTCCCCCCTGAATCTTACCTAGCTTTAATATAAATTAACTCTCTCCCTCTCTCTGAATTTTCCGTATCTTTAATATAAATTAACTCTCTCCCTCTCTCTCTGAATTTTCCGTATCTTTAATATAAATTAAATGCCTCCCTCTCTCTCTTTCTCTCTCTCCGAATTTTAGGTACCTGAAATATAAATTAAATCCCCCCCCCCCCTTCCCTCTCTCTCTCTCTCTCTGAATTTTCCGTATCTTTAATATACATTAAATCTCTCTCCCTCTCCCTCTCTCCCCCTCTCTCTCTCGCTCTCTCCCTCTCTCTCCCTCTCTGTCTCTGAATTTTATGTATCTTTAGTTTCAATTAAATGTCCCCCTCTCACTCCCTCTCTGTCTCTGAATTTTACACATATTTAATATAAATTAAATGTCTCCCTCTCTCCCTCTCTCTCTCTGAATTTTACCTATCTTTAATATAAATTAAATTCCTCCCACTCTGAATGTTACACATGTTAATACATCAGTCAAAGGTCTCTCCCTCTTCCTCTCTCCCTGAATTTTATAAATGTTAGCATCAATTAAATCTCTGTCTCCCCCGTCTCTCTCTCTCTCTCTCTCACTCTCAGGATTTTATGCATTTTAAATCCTCAATTAAATGAATCTCCCTCTCTCTCTCTCTCTGTCTCTCCCTCTCTCCGTTACTCTCTCGCTCCTCTCGGAATTTTACACATTTTAAAACATAAATTAAATCTCTCCCCTCTCTCTGTCTCTCTCTGTCTCTCTCTCTCTCTGTCTCTCTCTCTCTGTGTCTCTGTCTCTCTCTGTCTCTCTCTCTCTGCCTCTCTGTCTCTCTCTCTTTCTCCGTCTCCGTCTCTCTCTCTGTCTCTCTCTCTGTCTCTCCCCGTCTCTCCCCGTCTCTCCGTCTCTCTCTCCGTCTCTCTCTCTCTCTCTCTGTCTCTCTCTCTGTCTCTCTCTCTCTCTCTCTCTCTCTGTCTCTCTCTCTGTCTCTCCTCTTTTTGTTTGTCTCTCTGTCTTTCTCTCTCTCCCTCTCTCTCTCTCCTCTGAATTTTACATATTTTAAAACATAAATTAAATCTCTCTCTGGCTCTCTCTGTCTTTCTCTCTCTCCGTTTCTCTCTCTCCGTCTCTCTCTCTCTCTCTCTGTCTCTCTGTGTCTCTCTGTCTTTCTCTCTCCCTGTCTCTCTCTCCTCTGAATTTTACAAATTTTACAACATAAATTAAATATCTCCTTCTCCCCCCTTTCTCTCTCCATTCTGAACTGTACACATTTTAAACCTCAGTTAAATCTCTCTCTCCTGTACACATTTTAAACCTCAGTTAAATGTATCTCTCTAACCCTACTCTCTGAATTGTATACATTTTAAACCTCAGTTAAGTGTCTCTCTCTCCCACTCTCTCAATTGTATACATATTAAACCTCAGTTAAATGTATCTCTCTCTCCCCACTCTCTGAACTGTATGCATTTTAAACCTCGTTAAGTGTCTCTCTCTCTCTCTCTCCCCACTCTCTGAATTTTACACTTTAAAAACCTCAATTAAGTGTTTTTCTCTCTCCCACACTCTCTCTCCCCACTCTCTGGATTGCCTAGATAAATTAAGCATCTCTCCCACTCTCTCTTTCTCTCCCCCCCGCCCTCTGGATTTTATGTATGTCAAAGGTAGATTAATTCTCTCTCTCTCTCTCTCAGTCTCTCGCTTTCTACTTTGCAGAGAGTTGAAGCGTGAATTAAATGTGTCTCTCTCCGGATTTTGTACCATTTAATCTATAGTTAAACCTCGCTTCCTGTATCTTGGATTTTACACAACTTAAACTATAATTAAATCTCTCTGTCTCTCCAGATTCTAACACAATGTAAACTACAATTAAATCTCCCTCTCTCTGTAGACTTTTACACAACTAAAACTCTGATTAAATCTCTCTCTCTCCAGATTCTAAAACAACTGAAACTACAATTAAATCTCCCTCTCTCCAGATCTGAACAAAATTTATACTCCAATTAAATCTCTCTCTCTCTCTCTCTCTCCAGCTTGGAACACAACTGAAACTACAATTAAATCTCTCTCTCTCTCCAGATTCTAACACAACTAAAACTGCAATTTGGGCGGCACGGTAACATAGTGGTTAGCACTGCTGCTTCACAGCTCCAGGGACCTGGGTTCGATTCCCGGCGCGGGTCACTGCCTGTGCGGAGTTTGCACATTCTCCCCGTGTCTGCGTGGGTTTCCTCCGGGTGCTCCGGTTTCCTCCCACAGTCCAAAGATGTGCGGGTCAGGTTGATTGGCCGAGCTAAATTGCCCTTAGTGTCCCGGGATGCATAGATTAGAGGGATTAGTGGGTAAATATGAGGGTTAGAGGGATTAGCAGGGAAATATGTAGGGGTACGGGGAGAGGGCCTGGGTGGGATTGTGGTCGGTGCAGACCCGATGGGCCGAATGGCCTCTTTCTGCGCTGTAGGGTTTCTATGGTTTACAAATTAAATCTCTCTCTCTCCAGATTCTAACACAACTAAAACTACAATTAAATCTCTCTCTCCAGATTCTAACACAACTAAAACTACAATTAAATCTCTCTCTCTCCAGATTCTAACACAGTTTAAACTCCAATTAAATCTCTCTCTCTCCAGAGTCTAACACAGTTTAAACTACAATGAAATCTCTCTCTCTCCAGAGTCTAACACAGTTTAAACTACAATTAAATCTCTCTCTCTCCAGATTCTAACACAGTTTAAACTACAATTAAATCTCTCTCTCTCCAGAGTCTAACACAGTTTAAACTACAATTAAATCTCTCTCTCTCCAGAGTCTAACACAGTTTAAACTACAATGAAATCTCTCTCTCTCCAGATTCTAACACAACTTAAACTACAATTAAATCTCTCTCTCTCCAGATTCGAACACAACTTAAACTCCAATTAAATCTCTCTCTCTGTCCAGAGTCTAACACAGTTTAAACTACAATTAAATCTCTCTCTCTCCAGAGTCGAACACAGTTTAAACTACAATGAAATCTCTCTCTCTCCAGATTCTAACACAACTTAAACTACAATTAAATCTCTCTCTCTCCAGATTCTAACACAACTTAAACTCCAATTAAATCTCTCTCTCTGTCCAGAGTCTAACACAGTTTAAACTACAATTAAATCTCTCTCTCCAGATTCTAACACAACTAAAACTACAATTAAATCTCTCTCTCTCCAGATTCTAACACAACTTAAACTACAATTAAATCTCTCTCTCTCCAGAGTCTAACACAACTTAAACTACAATTAAATTTCTCTCTCTCCAGATTCTAACACAGTTTAAACTACAGTTAAATCTCTCTCTCTCCAGATTCTAACACAGTTTAAACTACAATTAAATCTCTCTCTCTCCAGATTCTAACACAGTTTAAACTACAATTAAATCTCTCTCTCTCCAGAGTCTAACACAGTTTAAACTACAATTAAATCTCTCTCTCTCCAGATTCTAACACAACTAAAACTACAATTAAATCTCTCTCTCTCCAGATTCTAACACAACTATAACTACAATTAAATCTCTCTCTCCAGAGTCTAACACAACTTAAACTACAATTAAATCTCTCTCTCTCCAGATTCTAACACAACTTAAACTCCAATTAAATCTCTCTCTCTGTCCAGAGTCTAACACAGTTTAAACTACAATTAAATCTCTCTCTCTCCAGATTCTAACACAACTAAAACTACAATTAAATCTCTCTCTCTCCAGATTCTAACACAACTTAAACTACAATTAAATCTCTCTCTCTCCAGATTCTAACACAACTTAAACTCCAATTAAATCTCTCTCTCTGTCCAGAGTGTAACACAGTTTAAACTACAATTAAATCTCTCTCTCTCCAGAGTCTAACACAGTTTAAACTACAATTAAATCTCTCTCTCTCCAGAGTCTAACACAGTTTAAACTACAATTAAATCTCTCTCTCTCCAGAGTCTAACACAGTTTAAACTACAATGAAATCTCTCTCTCTCCAGATTCTAACACAACTTAAACTACAATTAAATCTCTCTCTCTGTCCAGAGTCTAACACAGTTTAAACTACAATTAAATCTCTCTCTCTCCAGAGTCTAACACAGTTTAAACTACAATGAAATCTCTCTCTCTCCAGATTCTAACACAACTAAAACTACAATTAAATCTCTCTCTCTCCAGATTCTAACACAACTAAAACTACAATTAAATCTCTCTCTCCAGAGTCTAACACAACTTAAACTACAATTAAATCTCTCTCTCTCCAGATTCTAACACAACTTAAACTACAATTAAATCTCTCTCTCCAGAGTCTAACACAACTAAAACTACAATTAAAACTACAATTAAATCTCTCTCTCTCCAGATTCTAACACAGTTTAAACTCCAATTAAATCTCTCTCTCTCTCCAGAGTCTAACACAGTTTAAACTACAATTAAATCTCTCTCTCTCCAGATTCTAACACAGTTTAAACTACAATTAAATCTCTCTCTCTCCAGATTCTAACACAGTTTAAACTACAATTAAATCTCTCTCTCTCCAGAGTCTAACACAGTTTAAACTACAATGAAATCTCGCTCTCTCCAGATTCTAACACAACTTAAACTACAATTAAATCTCTCTCTCTCCAGATTCTAACACAGCTTAAACTCCAATTAAATCTCTCTCTCTGTCCAGAGTCTAACACAGTTTAAACTACAATTAAATCTCTCTCTCTCCAGATTCTAACACAACTAAAACTACAATTAAATCTCGCTCTCTCCAGATTCTAACACAACTAAAACTACAATTAAATCTCTCTCGCTCCAGATTCTAACACAACTTAAACTACAATTAAATCTCTCTCTCCAGATTCTAACACAACTTAAACTACAATTAAATCTCTCTCTCTCTCCAGAGTCTAACACAACTTAAACTACAATTAAATCTCTCTCTCTCCAGATTCTAACACAACTTAAACTACAATTAAATCTCTCTCTCTCCAGAGTCTAACACAACTAAAACTACAATTAAATCTCTCTCTCTCCAGATTCTAACACAACTAAAACTACAATTAAATCTCTCTCTCTCCAGATTCTAACACAACTTAAACTACAATTAAATCTCTCTCTCTCTCCAGAGTCTAACGCAACTAAAACTACAATTAAAACTACAATGAAATCTCTCTCTCTCTCCAGATTCTAACACAACTTAAACTACAATTAAATCTCTCTCTCTCCAGATTCTAACACAACTTAAACTACAATTAAATCTCTCTCTCTCCAGAGTCTAACACAACTAAAACTACAATTAAATCTCTCTCTCTCCAGATTCTAACACAACTAAAACTACAATTAAATCTCTCTCTCTCCAGATTCTAACACAACTTAAACTACAATTAAATCTCTCTCTCTCTCCAGAGTCGAACGCAACTAAAACTACAATTAAAACTACAATGAAATCTCTCTCTCTCTCCAGATTCTAACACAGTTTAAACTACAATGAAATCTCTCTCTCTCCAGATTCTAACACAACTTAAACTCCAATTAAATCTCTCTCTCTGTCCAGAGTCTAACACAGTTTAAACTACAATGAAATCTCTCTCTCTCCAGATTCTAACACAACTAAAACTACAATGAAATCTCGCTCTCTCCAGATTCTAACACAACTAAAACTACAATTAAGTCTCTCTCTCTCCAGATTCTAACACAACTTAAACTACAATTAAATCTCTCTCTCTCTCCAGAGTCTAACACAACTTAAACTACAATTAAATCTCTCTCTCTCTCCAGATTCTAACACAGTTTAAACTACAATTAAATCTCTCTCTCTCCAGATTCTAACACAACTTAAACTACAATTAAATCTCTCTCTCTCCAGATTCTAACACAACTAAAACTACAATTAAATCTCTCTCTCTCCAGATTCTAACACAACTAAAACTACAATTAAATCTCTCTCTCTCCAGTTTCTAACACAACTAAAACTACAATTAAATCTCTCTCTCTCCAGATTCTAACACAACTTATACTACAATTAAATCTCTCTCTCTCCAGAGTCTAACACAGTTTAAACTACAATTAAATCTCTCTCTCTCCAGATTCTAACACAGTTTAAACTACAATGAAATCTCTCTCTCTCTCCAGAGTCTAACACAGTTTAAACTCCAATTAAATCTCTCTCTCTCCAGATTCTAACACAGTTTAAACTCCAATTAAATCTCTCTCTCTCCAGATTCTAACACAGTTTAAACTACAATTAAATCTCTCTCTCCCTCCAGAGTCTAACACAGTTTAAACTACAATGAAATCTCTCTCTCTCCAGATTCTAACACAGTTTAAACTCCAATTAAATCCCTCTCTCTCTCCAGAGTCTAACACAATTTAAACTCCAATTAAATGTCTCTCTCTCTCTCCAGATTCTAACACAGTTTAAACTACAATTAAATCTCTCTCTCTCCAGATTCTAACACAGTTTAAACTACAATGAAATCTCTCTCTCTCTCCAGAGTCTAACACAGTTTAAACTCCAATTAAATCTCTCTCTCTCCAGATTCTAACACAGTTTA
>NW_027593503.1:17500-22500 GCF_964213995.1 Mustelus asterias
CCCCCCAACACCTACCCCCAACACCTCCCCCCCAACACCTCCCCCAACACCTCCCCCCCAACACCTCCCCCCAACACCTCCCCCCCACACCTCCCCCCAACACCTCCCCCCCAACACCTCCCCACCAACACCTCCCCCCAACACCTCCCCCCAACACCTCCCCCCCAACACCTCCCCCCAACACCTCCCCCCAACACCTGCCCCCAGTCAACACCTCCCCCCAACACCTCCCTCCCAACACCTCCCCCCCAACACCTCCCCCCAACACCTCCCCACCAACACTTCCCCCAACACCTCCCCCCAACACCTCCCCCCCAACACCTCCCCCAACACCTCCCCCCCAACACCTCCCCCCAACACCTCCCCCCAACACCTGCCCCCCAACACCTCCCCCCAACACCTCCCTCCCAACACCTCTCCCCCAACACCTCCCCCCCAACGCCTCCCCCAACACCTCCCCCCCAACACCCCCCCAACACCTGCCCCCCAACACCTCCCCCCAACACCTCCCCCCCCAACACCTCCCCCCCAACACCTCCCCCAACACCTCCCCAACACCTCCCTCCAACACCTCCCCTCCAACACCTCCCCCCAACACCTGCCCCCAACACCTCCCCCCAACACCTCCCCCCCAACACCTCCCCCCCAACACCTGCCCCCAACACCTCCCCCCAACGCCTGCCCCCCAACACCTCCCCCCAACACCCCCCCAACACCTCCCCCCAACACCTCCCCCCAACACCTGCCCCCCAACACCTCCCCCCAACACCTCCCCCCAACACCTCCCCCCAACACCCCCCAACACCTCCCCCCCCAACACTTCCCCCAACACCTCCCCCCAAAACCTCCCCCCCAACACCTCTCCCCAACATCTCCCCCAACACCTCCCCCAACACTTCTCCCCCAACACCTTCCCCAACACCTCCCCCCCAACACCTTCCCCAACACCTCCCCCCCAACACCTTCCCCCACAACACCTCCCCCGCAAGACACCTCCCCCCCAACACCTCCCCCCACCAACACCTCCCCCACCAACACCTCCCCCACCCCTTCTCCGTCTTATTCCGATGGGAAGGTGGGTGAAAGGGAGGAGATGTTTTTTTATGGATAGAATCATAGAATCCCGACAGTGCAGAAGGAGGCCATTCGGCCCATTGAGTCTGCACCGACCACAATCCCACCCAGGACCTATCCCCATAGCCCCCTGCATTTATTCAAGCGAGTCTCCCGGACACTAAGGGGAAATTTAGCATGGCCAATCCACCCAACCCACACATCTTTGGACACTAAGGGACAACTTAGCATGGCCAATCCCCCCAACCTGCCCATCTTTGGACACTAAGGGACAATTTAGCACGGCCAATCCACCCAACCCACACATCTTTGGACACTAAGGGACAATTTAGCATGGCCAATCCACCCTAACCTACACATCTTTTGATAGCATCATCGAGGTTTACCACATGGAAACAGGCCCTTCGGCCCAGCTTGTCCATGCCACCTCTTTCATTTAACCCCCTAAGCTAGTCCCAATTGCCCGCGTTTGCCCCATATCCCTCTATACCCATCTTACCCATGTAACTGTCTAACCACTATATAAAAGACAAAATTGTACCCGCCTCTACTACTGCCTCTGGCAGCTCGTTCCAGACACTCACCACCCTCTGTGCGAAAAAATTGCCCCTCTGGACACTTTAGTCTTTTTCCCAATTATGTGGGACTTGTGAGATTTCTTTGGGGTTGGGGGGGAGGGTAGATGGCTGGATTTCTCTTTCCAGTTCTTTCTCTTCCCCTCCCCCTTCCCCTCTCCCTCTCCCCCTCCCTCCTCCCTCACCCCCTCCCTCCTCCCTCTCCCCCTCCCTCTCTCCCCCTTTCCCTTCCCCCTTCCCCGCTTTCTCCCTCCCTCTCTCCCCCTCACCCTTCCTGCCTCCTCTCCCCCTTCCCTCCTGCTCCCCCTTTCCCTCTCCCTCCCCTCCTTCCCTCCTCCCTCCCCTCCACTCCCTTCCCCCCGCACCTCCTCCAAAACATAAAGAAAACACAGAGAGAATCCCTCTCCCCCTCCCTCCTCCCTCTCCCCCTCCCTCCTCCCTCTCCCCCTCCCTCTCTCCCCCTTTCCCTTCCCCCTTCCCCGCTTTCCCCCTCCCTCTCTCCCCCTCACCCTTCCTGCCTCCTCTCCCCCCTTCCCTCCTGCTCCCCTTTTCCCCTCTCCCTCCCCTCCTTCCCTCCTCCCTCCCCTCCACTCCCTTCCCCCCACCTCCCCCCAAACATAAAGAAAACACAGAGAGGATCCTCTCCCCACCCCTCTCTCTCGCAAAAACACCAAACTCAGACAAACAGAGCAGATAGGACCAGGACGAGGCCATTCGGCCCTTCGAGGCTGCTCCCCCCCCATTCATCACCATCACAGCTGATCATCCAACCCAACAGCCTAATCCTGCTTTCCCCCCATAACCTTTGATCCCCGTTCGCCCCCCAAGTGCTCTATCCAGCCGCCTCTGGAATACATTCAATGTTTTGGCGTCAACTCCTTCCTGTGGGAATGAACTCCACAGGCTCAGCGGGTGAAGAAATATCTCCCCACCTCCGTCCTAAATGGTCTACCCCCCAATCCTCAGACTGTGACCCCCCCTGGTTCTGGACTCCCCCCACCATCGGGAACATCCTCCCTGCATCTACCCTGTCCAGTCCTGTTAGAATTTTATAAGTCTCTATGAGGTCGTTCCGCCACCCCCCCCCCACCCCCCGCTCCCCCCCCCCCCCCCACCAACCCCCCTTCATTCGTCTGAACTCCAGTGAAAACAATCCAAACCCAGTCAATCTTCAACCCAGATAAATGCGTCGTGGTCCATTTTGGCAGGTCAAATGGGATGAAGGAGTACAATATAAAGGGAAAGACTCTTAGTACTGTAGAGGATCAGAAGGACCTTGGGGTCCGGGTCCAGAGGACTCTAAAATCGGCCCCGCAGGTGGAGGAGGTGGTTAAGAAGGCGTATGGTGTGCTGGCCTTTATCAATCCAGGGATTGAGTTCAGGAGTCTGGGGATAATGATGCAGCTATATAAGACCCTCGTCAGACCCCACTTGGAGTACTGTGCTCAGTTCTGGTCGCCTCATTACAGGAAGGATGTGGAAAAGATTGAAAGGGTGCAGAGGAGATTTACAAGGATGTTGCCTGGATTGAGTGGCATGCCTTATGAGGATAGGCTGAGGGAGCTCGGTCTTTTCTCCTTGGAGAGACGTAGGATGAGAGGAGACCTAATAGAGCTGTATAAGATGCTGAGAGGCATAGATCGGGTGGACTCTCAGAGGCTTTTTCCCAGGGTGGAAATGGCTGCTACGAGAGGACACAGGTTTAAGGTGCTGGGGGGTAGGTACAGGGGAAATGTTAGGGGGAAGTTTTTCACACAGAGGGTGGTGGGCGAGTGGAATCGGCTGCCGTCAGTGGTGGTGGAGGCAAACTCAATCGGGTCTTTTAAGAGACTCCTGGATGAGTGCATGGGACGTAATAGGATGGAGGGTTATAGGTAGGTCTAGAAGGTAGGGATGTGTTCGGCACAACTTGTGGGGCCGAAGGGCCTGTTTTGTGCTGTAGTTTTTCTATGTTTCTATCTCTCCTCATACATCAGTCCCGCCATCCCCGGAATCAGCCAAGCAAACCTTCGACTCCAACTGCCCCAGGGGAAGATATCTATGGGCGCTGCATCTTGTAGCAGGGAACACCTGGCCTTGTTCCACGAACTCACTGCCTGCTCCATGCCGGAGGGTCTGGGCGTGAATCTGTGAATGGAACCGGGGGTTATATTCTAACTTGCTGGGATCTGAATTCACCCCCTCCTCACACCTGCATGTCAGTGAGATCACACTCCCTTCCTCTCTTTGATATGAATCACACTTTCCAAACCTTTGTTTCTACACGAAGCTGTTTCAGGGTGTGTGAGAGAGAGTGTGTGTCTGTGAGAGAGAGTGTGTGTGTGTGAGAGAGTGTGTGTCTGTGAGAGAGAGTGTGTGTGTGTGAGAGAGAGAGTGTGTGTGAGAGAGTGTGTGTGAGAGAGAGTGTGTGTGAGAGAGAGTGTGTGTGAGAGAGAGTGTGTGTGTGAGAGAGAGTGTGTGTGTGAGAGAGAGAGTGTGTGAGAGAGAGAGGGTGTGTGTGAGGGAGAGAAAGTGTGTGAGAGTGTGTGTGAGTGAGCGAGAGTGTGTGTGAGAGAGAGAGGGTGTGAGAAATTGTGTGAGAGAGAGCATGTGTGTGAGAGAGTGAGAGAGAGTGTGTGAGAGTGTGAGAGAGTGTTTGTGAGTGAGTGAGAGAGAGAGCGTGTGTGTGAGAGAGAGTGTGTGTGTGTGAGAGAGTGTGTGTGTGAGAGAGAGTGTGTGTGAGAGAGAGAGAGAGTGTGTGTGAGAGAGAGTGTGTGTGTGAGAGAGAATGTGTGTGTGAGAGAGAGTGTGTGTGAGAGAGAGAGTGTGTGTGTGAGAGAGAGTGTGTGTGAGAGAGAGAGGTTGTGTGAGAGAGAGAGTGTGTGAGAGAGAGTGTGTGTGAGTGAGAGAGAGAGTATGTGTGAGAGAGAGTGTGTGTGTGTGAGAGAGAGTGTGTGTGAGAGAGAGTGTGTGTGTGAGAGAGAGAGTTTGTGTGAGAAAGAGTGAGAGAGAGAGAGAGAGTGTGTGTGTGAGAGAGAGTATGTGTGTGTGAGAGAGCGAGTTTGTGTGTGAGAGAGAGAGTATGTGTGAGAGAGAGTGTGTGTGTGTGAGAGAGAGAGTGTGTGAGAGAGAGTGTGTGTGTGAGAGAGAGAGTTTGTGTGAGAAAGAGTGTGAGAGAGAGAGAGTGTGTGTGTGAGAGAGAGTATGTGTGTGTGAGAGAGAGAGTTTGTGTGTGAGAGAGAGAGTTTGTGTGAGAGAGAGAGTGTGAGAGAGAGTGTGTGTGAGAGTGTGTGTGTGAGAGAGAGAGATTTAGTGTGTGTGTTAGAGAGAGAGTTTGTGTGAGAAAGAGCGTGTGAGAGTGTGTGTATGAGA
>NW_027593503.1:27500-30000 GCF_964213995.1 Mustelus asterias
CTCTCTCTCTGTCTCTCTCTCTCTCTCTCTGTCTCTCTCTGTCTATCTCTGTCTCTCTCTCTCTCTCTGTCCCTCTCTCTCTCTGTCTCTCTCTGTCTATCTCTGTCTCTCTCTCTCTCTCTGTCCCTCTCTCTCTCTGTCTCTCTCTCTCTGTCTCTGTCTCTCTCTGTCTTTCTCTCTCTCTCTCTCTGTCTCTCTCTCTCTCTGTCCCCCTCCCCCGCTCTCTCTCTGTCTCTGTCTCTCTCTCTCTCTCTGTCTCTCTCTCTCTCTGTCCCCCACCCCCCCTCTCTCTCTCTCTCTGTCTCTCTGGAGTGCAATCAGTTTCTGGCTTTGGGGGAACTGGCAGCCATAAGTATATTTCATTGCTCCTGGATGCCGGTCCAGGGCTCAGTAAGTACCGAGAGTTAGAGGAAGCACCGCCGCCACTTCCTGATTGATGGGATGGCAATGTTCCAGGGCGGTGCTGTGTATTTCGGTGTGGAGATATACTCATGTCCCCGGCCCTCCCTCCCTCTCTCTCACACCTTAGATCCATTGTTTATCGCGCCACAGATGAAAGAGAGAGAGAAAAAAACCCATTCGGAGTTTGCACGTTCTCCTCGTGTCTGCGTGGGGTTCCTCCGGGTGCTCCGGTTTCCTCCCACAGTCCCAAAGATGTGTAGGTTGGGTGGATTGGCCGTGCTAAATTGTCCCTTAGTGTCCAAAGATGTGTAGGTTGGGTGGATTGGCCGTGCTAAATTGCCCCTTAGTGTCCAAAGATGTGTAGGTTAGGGTGGATTGGCCATGCTAAATTGTCCCTTAGTGTCCAAAGATGTGTAGGTTAGGGTGGATTGGCCATGCTAAATTGCCCCTTAGTGTCCAAAGATGTGTAGGTTAGGGTGTATTGGCCATGCTAAATTGTCCCTTAGTGTCCAAAGATGTGTAGGTTGGGTGGATTGGCCGTGCTAAATTGCGCCTTAGTGTCCAAAGATGTGTAGGTTAGGGTGGATTGGCCATGCTAAATTGTCCCTTAGTGTCCAAAGATGTGTAGGTTAGGGTGGATTGGCCATGCTAAATTGTCCCTTAGTGTCCAAAGATGTGTAGGTTAGGGTGGATTGGCCATGCTAAATTGCCCCTTAGTGTCCAAAGATGTGTAGGTTAGGGTGTATTGGCCATACTAAATTGTCCCTTAGTGTCCAAAGATGTGTAGGTTAGGTGGATTGGCCATGCTAAATTGTCCCTTAGTGTCCAACGATGTGTAGGTTAGGGTGGATTGGCCATGCTAAATTGTCCCTTAGTGTCCAAAGATGTGCAGGTTAGGTTGGATTGGCCATGGTAAATTGTCCCTTAGTGTCCAAAGATGTGTAGGTTTGGTGGATTGGCCACGCTAAATTGTCCCTTAGTGTCCAAAGATGTGTAGGTGAGGGTGGATTGGCCATGCTAAATTGTCCCTTAGTGTCCAAAGATGTGTAGGTGAGGGTGTATTGGCCATGCTAAATTGTCCCTTAGTGTCCAAAGATGTGTAGGTTAGGGTGGATTGGCCATGCTAAATTGCCCCTTAGTGTCCACAGATATGTAGGTTAGGGTGGATTGGCCATGCTAAAAAATTGCCCCTTAGTGTCCTGAGAAGTGTAGGTTCAGAGGGATTAGTGGGTAGAATATGTAGGGATATGGGGGTAGGGCCTGGGTGGGATTGTGGTCGGTGCAGACTCGATGGGCCAAATGGCCTCTTTCTGTACTGTAGGGATTCTATGATTCTATGATTCTATGAAAATAATTTATCTCCCAAGGCAGGGCGAACAGCAGACGATAAATTCGATGCTGTTAATGTGTCTGGTTGTCTCTCTGCCTGTTCCCCGGAACTCCACTCGGGGAGAGTTTCATGTTAAGGTTTTTTTTTTCAAAATCAGATAAATATCGATTCCACTTCATGTCAAGTTTAAAATTTATTTATTAGTGCCACAGGTAAGCCTTACATTGACACCGCAGTGAAGTTACTGTGACAATCCCCCCCACTTGTGACGATTATATTTTGACAGGGTGATCATTTATTTAATTATTTTTATTGGGAATGGTTTTAAAAACCAGATCGATTTCCAACTGACCGTTTGTTGTGATCTGCCAGAATCCGGAGATGTTAGATTCTCATTGCCTCTGGGGGAGGGGAGTGTTTCATTGTGTGAAAAACACACACACTCTCACACACACTCTCTCTCACACACACACACACTCACACACACTCTCTCTCACACACTTTCTCTCTCACACACTCTCTCTCACACACTCTCTCTCACACACACACACACTCACACACACTCTCTCTCACACACTTTCTCTCTCACACACTCTCTCTCACACACTCTCTCTCACACACACTCTCTCACACACTCTCTCTCACACACACTCTCTCACACACTCTCTCTCACACACACACACACTCACACACACTCTCTCTCACACACTTTCTCTTTCACACACTCTCTCTCACACACTCTCTCTCACACACACTCACACACACTAT
>NW_027593504.1:0-2500 GCF_964213995.1 Mustelus asterias
GGGGTACCTGCAGAATAGCAGGAAGGCGATGGCAATGACATGTGGCAACTCATTAACCAGTTTTGACTTTGCTGCATTGAAGGCGGAAAATCGAAACAGGGCCCCGCTCGAGCCCCCAGGTCTGCCGGGACCGCACCGGGCCGCCGCCCCGACGGCCGTTCGGCCAGAATGGGCTAGTATTTCTCCGGATTTTTGGCCGTTTTTCCGACTTTTTCGGCCGTCGGAAAAGCGGCGGCCTGGGCACCGGCCGCGGCCGGGGGTGCCTTCCCCTCGAGCGAGGGCCCGGACCTCACCCGGTTGCAGCCCCGGGTGGGGCTCCGCCGGCGGCCGGAATGGTTGAGACCATCGGCCGCGCTGAACGGAGGTCTGGTAAATCATTAACCAAACTGGACTTAGTCTCTGGCAAGAGAGATGGTCCAGCCGACGGGCACGACCGAGGGCCCGGACCTCACCCGGCTGCAGCCCCGGGTGGGGCTCCGCCGGCGGCCGGAATGGTTGAGACCATCGGCCGCGCTGAACGGAGGTCTGGTAAATCATTAACCAAACTGGACTTAGTCTCTGGCAAGAGAGATGGTCCAGCCGACGGGCACGACCGAGGGCCCGGACCTCACCCGGTTGCAGCCCCGGGTGGGGCTCCGCCGGCGGCCGGAATGGTTGAGACCATCGGCCGCGCTGAACGGAGGTCTGGTAAATCATTAACCAAACTGGACTTAGTCTCTGGCAAGAGAGATGGTCCAGCCGACGGGCACGACCGAGGGCCCCGGACCTCACCCGGTTGCAGCCCCGGGTGGAGCTCCGCCGGCGGCCGGAATGGTTGAGACCATCGGCCGCGCTGAACGGAGCTCTGGTAAATCATTAACCAAACTGGACTTAGTCTCTGGCAAGAGAGATGGTCCAGCCGACGGGCACGACCGAGGGCCCGGACCTCACCCGGTTGCAGCCCCGGGTGGAGCTCCGCCGGCGGCCGGAATGGTTGAGACCATCGGCCGCGCTGAACGGAGCTCTGGTAAATCATTAACCAAACTGGACTTAGTCTCTGGCAAGAGAGATGGTCCAGCCGACGGGCACGGTGGCAGAGTTAGCCGAACTTGACTTAGCCTCTGGCCGCAGAGAGGGTCCATCAAACGGGGCACGGTGGGAGATTAAGCCGCACTAGGCTCAGGCTCTGGCCACGGGAGGGTGGCCCAGGTGTGAGCCGGCAGTAAATGGTGAACCAGTGAAAAGCCAGCACCCGAGGGTGCGGTTGTGCTGCCGACTTGGAGGCTCCCTGTGCCCGCAGAGCAAAAATGTGAGCACAGACGGAAGTCTATGAAGTCAGATCCGGTCGGCGGTCGCCAGGCTCGGTGCATGGTTTCCCGCAGAGGTTGGTGGATCCGTCCCGCCGAGGTGGGCACCTGCATTTTCTGGCACAAGTGTCCGGAGGCTGGTTAATGAGTTGCCGCCGGTAGCCCGCATGGAGTTGCGATTGACCCGTTTTGCGGGCCCCCCAGGCCTCATTCTCGGTAGGACTACCGGGCCGCACCCCGCCGAGGTGGACACGTGCATTTTCTGGCAGGGGGGGTTGGCGGGGTGCCCGGAGATTTTCGGGAACTCGTTTTTCAGAACATTTTTTGGCTAGCGGTGTCAGTTTGAAAGTACCCAGGAAAGTGCTACTTCACAAAAGGGGACTTTTTCCAAATATATAACCTCTTGAAGAGCACCTCAGTGTCGGAGGGGGCAGACACTTTACTTCATTTATGGCTAATTCCTCGGGTACGTTCTGGAAAACGGACAGAGTTGCCTGGCCGGTGGTGACTCTGTGGCAGATACATATATATATATATATATTACGGCTTTTTCTATATATGTATCAAAGTGTGATAAACACTTGTGCAAAAAAACCAGACAACGGAATTGACGGCACTTTGTATACGGCTGGCAAAGTACAAAGTCTGAGTTTTTTAAAAAAGTGGCACTCGGTGGTAGGGAGTGCCGGCGCTTTGAAACGGCACAGATGCCACGTTCCCTTGGGTTGCACTTCGTTCTGTGAGGCCTTAAAGTGCGTGCCCAGAAACCTCTGAATGCAAAAGGCGCGCACGCCGGTAGTGGGCTGCAACAATCAGTGCGTTTGCCTATCCATGCCTAAGCCTGGCGACCCTGCGGGCGATGATGGCATGTCTTGGGCGTTGGCCATGGACTGGGTCGGGCTTGACAGTTCGTGCTCTTCGCCTGTGACATATCCGGACTGACCGGACGCTCGTGTTCGACGCGGTAGGGCCCTTGGCGGGTTCATCGTTGATGCGCTGGTGCTTCAGGCTGAGCGGTTGTCCCTCTGTGGTCCCGACTGCACATCGGGCGGACACCGAGCGAGTCGGTTGGCAGAACTTTCCGTTTGGACTCTCCTCCGTGTGAGGCCGAGGCGCCCGTGTGCGTTACGGTAGTGGCACTTGACGGACCCGTGGAACGGGGCGGTGGTCTGCGGACGCCGCGTGGGGCACCCGTTCCTCAGGCCGTGCACACC
>NW_027593504.1:7500-10000 GCF_964213995.1 Mustelus asterias
ACGGTGAACGGCCACTGTGTGACTCCGCAGGGAGACGTTCTGGTGCAGTCAGGGGCCTTTTTGTCTCCCGCCGCGGTGAAGCTTTGGTCGCATTCTAGTCACTCTCTCTTCAATCCCGGTACGGGGTACCTGTTCATGCTCACCATTCCTCGAGCACCCGCGTGCAGAGGGTGGGTGCGAGGTTTAAAGATTCGTGGTCCGCCTGTCGGTCCGGTCTCGTGCTGACTTGAGCGAGTGTCCTCCGCGTTCGAGAGAATGTGCCTGTCCGCGGGGGCAGCCGCGCTTGCGAGCGTTCCGCCGCGCCCCCTTCCCCAGCCCGCCGAGGTTGGGGCGTGCGGGGTCGGCTTGCGCCCGTAGCGTCGGCCTGTCCTCCGCGGCTTGCACCCGACTCAGTCCGCTGCGGCCTCGCCTCGACTCTCGAGCCTTCCGCCAGACGGTGACACCAGAGAACTCTGCCTCTGGCTGTTGCGGGGCGTGACGGCGCGTGTCGGGCTCCGGCCCGTCACCCACGCCGGCACTCAACGCCTGCGAGCGCCCTGTTGCCTCCGAGAAAGGTTTTTCGCTTGATTGTCGCTCGAGTGCGTGTGCCTCCGGGGCTCACGCCGTGGTACGCGCCAGGCTGGGGCTCCACCGTCACGTCGGCGGGGGAGCGTTTAGCGCGTCCCAGGATCGGACAACCTCTCCGGGGGCCCGAGCCGAAACCCGACACGGTATAAAAGTCGTAACAAGGTTTCTGTTGGTGAACACGTTGTGAAGGATCTTTGTCGGCCGGGGGCCCGCCACCTCTCCGGGGAGGGCGGCCCGTCACTCCTTGAACGCGAAGGCTGGCGCCGGTTGGGCCAGGCAGGAGAGCCCCACGGGGGCCGGCCCCGGGGCCAGGTATCGGACAACCTCTCCGGGGGCCCGAACCGAAACCCGTAACACAGAATAAAAATCGTAACAAGGTTTCTGTTGGTGAACACGTTGTGAAGGATCTTTGTCGGCCGGGGGCCCGCCACCTCTCCGGGGAGGGCGGCCCGTCACTCCTTGAACTCGAAGGCTGCGCCGGTTGGGCCAGGCAGGAGAGCCTCACGGGGGTTGGCCCCGGGGCCGTGGCCCGTACTGACGCTGGCGCCTCCCACGCGGGTGGGAGGTCACACCGACAATTTCGCCGTACCCGTCGAACGGGCCTGGTCACCCGTACGCACGTTCCGCCGAAGCCGGGCGACGTCGATCTCGGTCCCACTCGGTTGGGCCGGCGCGCGGGCGCCGCCACCGACGAGCACGCACACGCTCGGTTGCACGCCGGCAAGTCCATGCGGGTGCCGCACACGCTACGCCTGCGCCGTTGGAAGGGCTTCGCCGTTGGCTTCGTAGGGTGTCTTTGCAGTCCGTCCGAGAGGTGGGGGCACGCACGGCAACACGGCCGGCCTGCCTGCGTGGGACGATGCGGTCCTTTCGTTCAGCGGTTCGGCGGTTTGGCCGGCGCGAGCAGACGCTCGGAGGGAGACGGTGGCGTCAGCCACGCACTCACTCCGCTTCTGCAGTCCGGTCCACTCCGCCCGTTCTAGCTGCTCGTTTGGTCCCTCGCCCGCCAGCAGACCGTTCCGCCGACGGTGCTCCTCCTCCGCAGCGACTTCTGCCTAGCCGCTCTGCCGGGTGCGATGTCACCGGCGTCCGCACCGATCCTCGGCACGGCGCGTGTGCGCACCTGTGGGCCGCCGCCCCGTGCTCCACGTCCGTCTGTGTGTGCCCGCTGTGGGGACCGTCTTCCTCTCGCCTTGGCGACGGCTTGCGGGCTGCGACGTGACCTTGCCACCGCCTTGCAGCATTACATCCGCAGTTGAAACGAAGAGAGCTGCTGCGGGCTTGGGTGCTTGTCCTGGCGGCTTGTCGACGGGACCACGGTGAACGGCCACTGTGTGACTCCGCAGGGAGACGTTCTGGTGCAGTCAGGGGCCTTTTTGTCTCCCGCCGCGGTGAAGCTTTGGTCGCATTCTAGTCACTCTCTTCAAAGCCCGGTGAGGGGTACCTGTTCATGCTCACCATTCCTCCGGCACCCGTGTGCGGAGGGTGGGTGCGAGGTTTAAAGATTCGTTGTCCGCCTGTCGGTCCGGTCTGGTCTCGTGCTGACTTGAGCGAGCGTCCACCGCGTTCGAGAGAATGTGCCTGTCCGCGGGGGCAGCCGCGCTTGCGAGCGTTCCGCCGCGCCCCCTTCCCCAGCCCGCCGAGGTTGGGGCGTGCGGGGTCGGCTTGCGCCCGTAGCGTCGGCCTGTCCTCCGCGGCTTGCACCCGACTCAGTCCGCTGCGGCCTCGCCTCGACTCTCGAGCCTACCGCCAGACGGTGACACCAGAGAACTCTGCCTCTGGCTGTTGCGGGGCGTGACGGCGCGTGGCGGGCCCCGGCCCCTCACCCACGCCGGCACTCAACGCCTGCGAGCGCCCTGATTCCTCCTTTTTTTCGCTTGATTGTCGCTCGAGTGCGTGCGCCTCCGGGCTCACGCCGTGGTACGCGCCAGGC